>NW_007728705.1:269711-273055 GCF_000696425.1 Galeopterus variegatus | reverse complement strand
GGCACTGGTTCCCCAAATTTCCTGATACTCAGAATCAGCCTTGGTGCTTTTAAAATGCAGTGATCCTTGGACCCTACAGCAGGCTACTGAGTCATAGCCTTTGGGAGTGGGGTAAAGGAAATGGATCGTTAAAAAGCACTCCAATAAAAAAATTTTTTAAAGAAGAAAAAAAAAAGTCCCAGATAAGTCTGATGTTTAGCCAGGCTTGGAAACTATTATTCTTGGCTTTGGTCACTGTAAGCTGTGTTCCAAATTCTCAGGTTTGCAGTGTGTATTTTTTCTCTATCAGACTTCACCCTAATGAACTTTCCTTTCTTCCTAGTGGATAAAGCAACATTTATGGTTGGCAGCTACGGGCCCCGGCCAGAGGAGTATGAATTCCTAACTCCCATTGAGGAGGCTCCCAAGGGCATGCTGGCCCGGGGCACATACCACAACAAGTCCTTCTTTACCGACGATGACAAGCATGACCACCTCACCTGGGAGTGGAACCTGTCCATTAAGAAGGAGTGGACGGAATGAGTGCGCCTGCCCGAACCTTTCCCCACCCTTGCCCCCTGGAAAATTCCTCCCAGCCACATTCGTCACCCTGTCCCTCTCCCTGTTCACAGCAGGGCCTCTCCTCCAATGCTCCCCACATTTCCTTAGTGATGCATCTTATCCCGCCTTCTCTCTCCAAGTGGTCCCCAGCACAAGAGGCTTAAAATCCAGGCTTTAACCCTGCCTGCTCCCTCTGATCCTCCATCAGGGGCAGATCTTCCAAGTTCTCCATTACACAGTCATTTCGTGTTTCCCTCTCTAATTCCCATGTGAGCAACTGGAGGCCGGGGAATGGGCAAACTATCACTAACAGCCCTTTTGCCTTCAGTTCCAGACGTTCGTTCCCATCCCTGGATTCTCTGGTGGTTCCTGCTGGCTCGATGAATCCCTAGTCACTTCCCCTGCTGGTTCTGTGGGAGACGCTGTAAACAACACGAAAGACTAACACAATAAAGCAACAACTGTATGTCCTGACTGAGACCCTCATTTCCTTGCTTTCTTCCTTCGAACAAGTATGATAACCAGAGGGTTCCCTTAGAGGGAGTGGGGGTGGGGAGACACGGTAGAGGGGGGGTTGACATCACTGGGATCAGATTGGTCCCCCTGTTGCTGAGCAATGGGCAATGAGCACTCAGAATACAGACAGTGGAAAATCTAAATGTAATTTCTTTTATATAGTATTTTCATGTGGAAGCTTCTCCTAAGCTTGAGACCTATAAATTCCACTGCCTGTGGGAATCTCGTCTTGGATTTCCCACAGGCACTTGTGGGCCAGTCCAACGTTGTCCCTCTCCTGCTTAAGACCATTCAGTGGATTCCCATCACCTACAGAATAAAATCAATGGGCGGTGGCCATCGCCTCAGTGGTGGAGTACAAGGGCCTCTAGGCTGGCTACTACTGCAGCGAATGCAGCTCCCAGCAGGGCAAGATGTCCTGCAACATGTGGCCACATTCCATGACAGTACAGGATTATCAGGATCTTACAGACTGAGGATGGCGAAGAAGTAGGAAATACGTGTACAAACCTGTCGTGACTCAAACATGCTGTCCTCAGTACTCAATAAGGTTCTGACCTTTACAGTTTCAGCCATCAAAATCTCACAAGAAGGTTTTGAAAAAAAAGTTGAAATTTCTGGCTAAAGGGGAAATTTCCAAAGGAAATTGTGAGGATGAGCCCATGGATTCCACAAAGGCTCATGGCATTGCAGGTGACTTTGCATTAATAAATAAATTGGATATACAGTGTGATCTTAAAAAACTCAATGATGACCTCAAAGAGAACTTAGAGAGTGAAGAGAAGAAGAAGGGAAAAAACTCAAAGAGAGAAGAATCTAATGAATTGATTCAGACACAAGATATAGAAGAGAAGCTGGGCTCTGGGAACCTCCATGTTCCATTAAAGTTCTTACAGTTCCTGAGCCCGACAAAGGGGCTGATTTCAGTAAGCCTCCATGTCGAAAGGAAAAGGAAATCCAGAGAGAAAGGAAAAAGTTAAAGCTTTTGCAGCAAAATACAGCTGGAGAACTTGAGGATTTCCATGCTCAAGGTCACTCACGTCTTTGTTCCCACCAAAGGCTAAATTCAACCAGTCCAAATCATTTGAAGGTTTAATTTTTTTTTTTTATTAAAAGATGACCGGTAAGGGGATCTTAACCCTTGACTTGGTGTTGTCAGCACCACACTCACCCAGTGAGCTAACCGGCCATCCCTATATGGGATCCGAACCCGGGGCCTTGGTGTTATCAGCACCGCACTCTCCCGAGTGAGCCACGGGCCAGCCCAGAAGGTTTAATTTTTGAATCTTTACCAGAGAATGCATCCCACAAGTTAGAGGTGAGGGTGGTGAGATCATCTCCACCAAGTTCTCAGTTCAAAGCCACATTTCGGGAGTCTTACCAGATCTGTAAGTAATGCCAGAGGGTTATTCACAAGGACACACTTGATAAACCAGCTGTGAGCCAGTCCACAGGATTCCTTTGCAGTTCACCTTTGGAGGCAGAGAATCCCCCTAATGGTCTAGACTGTGGCTGTGGCTCCTTCCATCAGCAGTACTGGTTTGAAGGAAAGACCATTGCTGTAGGGGTGATTGACATCCTTCCATACTGTGTATCGTCTGTGTATTTGTACTTCAATCCTGATTATTCATGTCTGTCTTTGGGCGTCTACTCTACATTATGAGAAATCGCTTTTACTAGGAGACTTTATGAGAAAATATCTCAACTCAGCTATTAATAAATGAGTGTCTACACCCATTCATGTCCCGAGTTGAAATATAAGGGTCAGTATAGACCTTCTGGTTTGTTGTGTCTTGAGGCACATGTTTGGATATCCACTGAGCAGTGCCTGCCTTCACTTGAAAACCCCCAGTACTGCTGTTTCAACCAGAACACAGAAGCAGTGGACAAAGGTCACCGTAAGGAACCTGAGCGACTGCAGGTGTTTCACAAGAACGTCATCATGCCTTGTGGTGTTTATAGGAAGCACCAGAGAGACCCAAGTAATGAGGCCACTGTGCTGCAGTACTCAAGTCTGGTGGTTACAGTTCCTGAGCCCGACAAAGGGGCTGATTTCAGTAAGCCTCCATGTCGAAAGGAAAAGGAAATCCAGAGAGAAAGGAAAAAGTTAAAGCTTTTGCAGCAAAATACAGCTGGAGAACTTGAGGATTTCCATGCTCAAGGTCACTCACGTCTTTGTTCCCACCAAAGGCTAAATTCAACCAGTCCAAATCATTTGAAGGTTTAATTTTTTTTTTTTATTAAAAGATGACCGGTAAGGGGATCTTAACCCTTGACTTGGTGTTGTC
>NW_007728705.1:253107-268566 GCF_000696425.1 Galeopterus variegatus | reverse complement strand
AAATTTAACATTCAAGAAAACTGTATTTATTCAGTGTGTGTGTGTGTGTGTGTGTGTGTGTTTGTGTGTGTGTGACATCTGCTGTGTGCGGGGTACTTGGTGAACTGGGGATAGAATAGGGAGCGAAGCTATTTTCTCTGTTCACAAGGATTTTACATTCTTCTGGAATTCTGACCTTCAAAATAATCTCCCAAGAGCATTTGAAAGAGTTTTACTTGAAACTGCTTCCAGAATCTATAGAACATTTTTTTCTTTCTAAAATGAAGATAGCTTCATTTTATTATTTTTGTGATTACAACAATGACACTCACTGTAAGCAATTAAAGCATTAACAAAAGTATAAGTAAGAATGTAAAAATAATCTAAAGTTGTACTATACGAGAGGGAAAAAAAAAGAAATGCTCTCTCTCTCTCTACACACACACACACACACACACACACACACACACAAAACTTTAATATAATTATGTCCTACATACTGTTTTGTTTCCTCAATAGTAAGTTACGGACATATCTGAAATTTGAGAAAAATTTGAAAATAAGATTTCAGATAATGTGATAAATAATCACTAAATTATGAAAATAAGTGGGGTAGAGTGATTACTTGGTACCGTTGGCATTTAGGTGTCCAAGTTGATGTCATCAGCTGCATTACATCCTAGTTTTAGCTACATGAGTAGCATGCAGAATGGTATTCATAAAGATTACAACTCTTGGTTATCAAATGAACATAAAACCTGAATTGAACATCTTATCATGAACTCTGAACTCTTCAGAATTCAGTTTTAGTTTCCTTCAGAGGAGAATGCTTAGTCTTCCCTACCTGTTACCTGTTGTGCTGTCCCTGAGGGTGGCATTCTAGGTTGCCCCTATAAGCCTCAGAGTGACTTGGGCATGAAGATTCTTCTACTCAGTTGCTACATTCATGTGTATATATTTTTTGAGAATAAGTAGTATATTGATCCGAGTACTCAAAGTGTCTTCAAAGAACACTCATTTGTTCTTCTGAGATCAGAGCAGAACTAAATGAAATAGAGACCCCCAGAATAATACAAAAGATCAATGAAACAAAAAGTTGTTTTTTAAAGAAGATAAAAAAAATAGAGAAGCCATTAGCTAGGCTAACTAAAAAAAGAGAGAAGACCCAAATAACAAAAATCAGAAATGAAAAAGGAGACATTACAACCAATACCACAGAAATAAAAAAAATCATTACAGGCTATTATAAACAACTATACATCAACAAATTTGAAAACCTGGAGGAAATGGATAAATTTTTGGACAAATACATACTACCAAGACTGAACCAAGAAATAGAAAGCCTGAATAGATGAATAACAAGTAACAAGATTGAAATAGTAATCAGCAGTCTTCCAACAAAGAAAAGCCCAGGACTGAATGGCTTTACTGCTGAATTCTACCAGACATTTAAAGAGGAATTAATATCAATTATCTTCAAACTATTTCAAAAAATTGAAACAGAGGCCATTCTTCCAAACTCATTCTATACATCCAGCATCACCCTGATACCAAACTAGACAAAGATACAAAAAAAGAAAAAATAAAACTACAGGCTAATAAATCTGATGAAAATGGATGCAAAAATCCTCAACAAAATATTAGAAATCAGAACACAGCAACACATCCAAAAAATTATACACCACCATCAAGTGGGATTCATCCCAGGGATGCAAGGATGTTTCAACATATGCAAGTCAATAAATGTGATACATCACATCAACAAAATTAAGGACAGAATTCATATGATCATCTCAATAGATGCAGAAAGAGCATCTGACAAAATTCAACATTGCTTCATGAAAAAGATTCTCAGCAAATTAGGTATAGAAGGAAACTATCTCAACACAGTAAAAGCCATATACAACAAACCCACTGCTGATATAATCCTGAACAGGAATAAGACAAGGATGCCAACTATCACCACTCCAATTTAACATAATATTGGATGTACTAGTCAGAAAAATCAGGCAAGAGAAAAAAATAAAGGGCATCCAGGTTGGAAAAGATGAAATAAAACTGTTTCTGTTTGCAAATAACATGATCCTATATAGAGAAAAACCTAAAGACTCTACCAAAAAACTCTTAGAGCTTATAAATGATTTCAGTAAAGTTGCAGGACACAAAATCAACATGCAAAAACCAATAGCTTTTTTATACTCCATAACAAACTAGCAGAAAAAGAAATCAAGAAAGCAAGACTATTTACAAGTCACTAAAAAAATAAACAAATAAATTAAACCTAGAAATCAATTTAATCAACAAAGTGAAAGATTGCTACAATGAGAACCACAAATCATTGCTGAAAGAAACTAAAAAAGAGACACAAAGATGGAAAGACATTCCATGCTCTTGGATTGGAAGAATTAACATTGTGAAAATGTCCATGTTACCCAAAGTGATCTAAGATTCAATGCAATCCCCATCAAAATATCGACAATATTCCTCAAAGAAATAGAAAAAAACAATCCTAACATTCATATGGAGCAACCAAAGACCCTGAATAGCCAAAGCAATTACAAGCAAATAAACAAACAAATAAAGCTGAAGGCATTACACTACTTGACTTCAGATTATACTACAAAGCTATCATAAACAAAACAGCATGGTAGTGGCATGAGAACAGATATGTAGACCAATGGAACAGAATAGAGAACCCAGAAATCAATGCACATACTTACAGCCAGCTGTCATTGGACAAGAGCAACAGGACCATATTTTGGGGAAAGGACTGCCTCTTCAATAAGTGGTGCTGGGAAAACTGGACATCCATATGTAGAAGAATGAAACTAGACCTGTACCTCTCACCATATATCAAAATCAACTCAAAATCAATTAAAGAATCCTATATAAAACTCAAAATGATAAAACTACAAAAAGAAAACATAGGGGAAACACTTCAGGAAGTAGGACTGGACAAAGACATTATGAGCAAGAACCCCAATGCACAGGCAAAAACAACAACAACAACAAAAAAACCCCAGATGGGATTATATCAAACTAGGAAGCTTCTGCACAGCAAAAGAAACAGTTAAAAGAGTAAAAGGACAACCTACAGAATGGGCAAAAATATTCACAAACTATGCATTCGACAAGGGATTAATATCCAGAGTATGCAAGGAACTCAACTTAACATTAAAAAGCAAGTAACCTGATGAAAAAATGGTCAAAGGAGCCAAATAGGCATTTCTCAAAGGAAGATATACGAACGGCCAACAGATACATGAAAACAATGCTCAACATTACTAAGCATCAGGGAAATGCAAATCAAAATCACATTCATATCATGCCAGTTAGACTGGTCAGTATCAAAAAGACGGAGAATAACAAATGCTGGCTGGTGAGGATGTGGAGAATGGAGAACCCTCTTACACTGTTGGTGGGACTGTAAATTAGAGCAGCCATTATGGAAAAAAGTATGGAGGTTCCTCAACTACAGATAAAACTGCCACACAATCCAGCAATCCCACTGCTGCGTGCATACACAAAAGAATGGAAATCATCATGTCGAAGGGATACCTGCACTCCTGTGTTCATTGCAGCTCTGTTTACAATAGCTGAGAGCTGGAATCAACCTAAATGTCCATCAACAGATGACTGAGTAAGGAAAATGTGGTATATACACACCATGGGAAACTACTCTGCCATAAAAGGAACAAAATTCTGCCATTCACAGCAACATGGATGAATTTAGGGAAAATTATCTGAAGTGAAATAAGCCAGGTACAGAAAGAGAAATATTGCATGTCCTCATTCATAAGTGGGAGTTCAAAAAAATAAACAAACAAAAAAGAAAGAAAGATACAGCAATTACAATAATTCCTTGAACTATCAAAAGGACAGAACAGAACTGAGGCCACCAGAGTTAAGAAAGGGGAAGGGGAGGGGGTGTTAGAGAGAAATTGGCAAAGGGCCATGAAAAATGTTTACATGGTGTAGTGATAAAAATTTTTTTTTAAAAAAGGATGAAATAGATGCTCCTATGCATAGCTTATTGTGCAAGGCCTGCTGTGAGCTGGGCCCATATGCCTTTCTGCCCACATTGATCATTCCCTTCCTTTTCATAATTCTTAATAATTAATAATTCTCTCACACATATCTGCAACTCTGTACTTTGGCTCATTATGTGAAACTACCTTTCCATCTTTTGTTTCCTGGCAAAATCTTACTTACCCAGGACTCTGCTTAGGAATCCCCTGAAAAAGAAAAAAAAAGCCTTTGGGAATCCTACCATTGACATAAATGCCCTTCGTGCGCACTCTCCTAGCACCCTATGATTTTTTTTATTTTTTATCACTTTCCAGTTTATGTTTAAATGATCTATTTATTTTCCATCTCTCCCATCAACAGTCTAAGCTGAGAGAGGCTGGATCAGATCATAGTTATCTTTGTATCCCTACAGCTTAGGTCAATACCTGGCACAGAATATTTATGATTTTTTTTTTAATTTAAATGAACTGACCTGACTTTCTTCTGGTTGGTTGTGTTTACGGGCCCTGCCACTAAACTTGGTGTTTTACCTCAGAAGTTGAAGGTTCTTCTAGAGCCAGCTGCGAGGTTCCCAGAGCAGCACTAATAGCACCACAGTTTCCTACAGCGTAGGCTGCCCTGAATTGGCCTCCGTAAGCACAAAGTCCAGGCTTGGAGCAGGAGCAGGAAAAGAACAATGGAAGCTGCTCAGTCCAGACACCTGTTTCTCCTGTTTCTCCTCACGTGTGGGCTGGCCCTAGACATTGCTGCAGAAATTGAGGGATCCTCAGGTAAAAGAAAAAAATGCTTGAGTGACCATAGGGTGGAAGTGTTGTTAGGAGAAGAGAAGGGAGCATGGTGTTACTCTAGGCTCTTTTTCTCCAAACCTAGAAAATTTTCCAGAAAAATGCTGGATAAAGATGCATGTTGCCTAGTGGAGAGGTGGGAAGTCTGGCAGTGTCTTTCAGAGAGAGACCGTAAGGTGGGGTCATCTTCCATATGTTAATTTAAAAAATAAAGCTTTGTAATTATACAGCACTCCTAGAAACTGTGATCTCCTTGGTGAGAAAAGGTATAGGCACCCTCGTTATCGAGAGCTGCTGCTTCTCCCCTCAGCACGCTGACACCTTCTGCTCCTCTGTCTGTCTGTCTGTCTGTCTGTCTGTCTAGATGGTCCTGGTGCTGCCTGGGGACCCATGAGGCTCACAGATGTCCCAGCTGCCATGGAATTCATCACTGCTGTGGAGGTGGCCGTCATAGGCTTCTTCCAGGTTTGTTCAGATACCCCACTTGCTATTCCCCTAAGATCCAGAAATGTTCTACCACAAGGGGGCCGTGGCAGTCACAGCTGGCCAGATGACACTGCATTAGAAGCAGAGGGGCACAGAGTCCGCTTGTGCTTGTCAATCGAGACCTCTTAATTTCAAGTCATACCCAGTCTCTGAATTGTGTCTTTCTCATACTTGCTTCAAGAGCTCTGAGTCTACTGGCTGGATCTCTTCATCCACGGATGCTTGGAAGCTTAGGTCAGTTCTGCAGGAAGAAAGCCTAACCTTGTCCTAAATGCCCTTGGTCTGTCCTCTCGTAGCACCCTATCAATAGGCAGTGGCTGGAGTAAACCCCACTTTTATCATCCGGGCAACACTTTTCATGGTTTACAAAGCCCCTGAGCATCTCAGTAGTTACCTTTGCAAAAAAAAAAAAAAAAAAAAAAAAAGGAAACAAACTCTTTCCCCAAATAGGTGGGCACTCATTCTTTCTCATTGCCTGCTCTGAAATGTTGAAAAGGGTGGCATTTTATGCATTGAAGCTGTTAACCTTGACCTTCCATATTGGCTGTCTGGCTAGTGAAGGCAGCCATAAACTGGAGGGCATCGTTCCAGCATTTTCATCTTTCTCCGGTGGTAGCATCTGGCAGTTCTCACAGCGGATCAAGCCCCTGCTCTCATTGCAGACTTTCTCATCTGCTTCCATTCATTCATTCCAACTCGGGGTCACTCTGACACAGTTGGAAATAGCTGCGATGAGACGCAAGTCAGGGAGGAAGGCAGGGAGCAGCAAGAGTGGAGCTGGAGGACTGTGCAATAACTTAGACAGACAACAGGTGTCGTCGTTCGATCCTCTAGCAACACCATTTGAGGGAGCAGAATAACAAAGAGGAAGCTGCAATTAACAATTGTTCACAGCTGCTAGTGAACTCCACACACCCTTTCAGAAGAGCAGGGTACTAGCTGATCTGCGTGACCTCAGATGCAGGGCTAGCCATCTTTTCTCCTTGTCCATTTCCTTCTCCAGCCCCGGGGGCTACAGGGAAGAATGTGCTCACCCCTGTTTATTGCCCAGAGCTGCTTTGGACAAAGGTCCTGTGACAGCTGGGAAAATGATGACAGCCTCTGTGGAAGGACCGAATCACCACTCAGAAGTGCCTTCCCCGCTGCGTCCTGCAGGCCTGGCTGAACAGGATCGTCATGTACAAAGCTCAGGTTTATCTGCAGTGGAGGAAGAGAGACTGTCTTCCAAAGCCTACACAAACCTTTGTTAATAAAGCTTCTGAGCTCCCGTTTTAATTTGTTTTCTTTTTTGGCTTTTTTGATAGCAACTATTTCTTATTTTTCCATTTTTTCTTTCCTCCACAATTTGTTACCAAACCATGTGCCTCCTCAGGTATATCAATGAAAGTGCAGCCCAGCTCTGCAGGCCTATGTGATTTTGAGGCCTCTCTCAGCTACTACAGAACTTTGAGCTCTATGATAATTCTGGACAGGAGTCCCTAGCTTAGCTACAATTTTGGTAGTTACCTATTAACTCATGCAGCCTGGAAAATTTAAGAACGCCACTGCAAATTTAACCTGCTTTCTTAGAGGTCAATGTTGTTTCAATGGACACTAAATCAAGTCTGTGATTTCTGGTATGAGTGAGAACACTTCTCTTCCCTGTTCTGTGTCTTTCCCCTCCAAATAACCTCTGTGGGTTTTTGTTGTTTTTTTTTTCCTCTTGTTTTTAGGATTTAGAAATACCAGCAGTGTCTGTATTTCACAGGGTGGTGAAAAAATTCCATGACGTGTCATTTGGAATCAGCACTGATTCTGAGGTTCTGGCCCACTTCAACATCACTGGGAACGCCATCTCTCTCTTTCGTCTGGTAAGCTGGGTGGGCAGCTCAAGCCTTCTCCCAGTTTTTCCTTAGGTTGTAGAGTCATGAACTTGTGAGACTGAGAAGGACTCTATGTCTCTGACACTAATGATGATGCCAAACTCAGGGACATTATTGACAAGCATAATGACTCAACTCAAGCTTCCCAAACAGGTGCTGGAATGAGATGGACAGAGGACTGGATTTGTAGTACTGCTTTGTCATTCTCCAGCTTTGTGACTTTGGGCAAGTCATAACATTTTTAGCTTCAATTCTTTCTTCTGTAATGTAAAAAGTTTAGACCATATCATCTCTAAGGTCATTTAGAGTTCTAAAATTTTATTTTTTTAATATCTTTGAGACTTCACTTATGCTTATCAAACATTTATTAAATAATTCCTGTGTGTGCTGTGCAAAAACTGATAATAAAGAAATGTTAAATATGTTCTCCACTCTCACAGATCTTAAAGGATGGTAGTGATTGTAAATATAATATATACATTATGTATCTGCAATACACAGAGCAACACTATGGATGAAGTGTTCTAAGGATTCAAAGGATAAAAGCAGTTCTGGGAATTCTGAAAAATAAGTATGAAGGAGACAACGGAACTGAAACTTAAAGTATAGATACAGTTTGAACAATGTAAATGAGAATTCATGGTCAAGGGGGAAAAACTGAACTTTGGAAACAATGAACAGGCCAGTTTGACCAGATCCCAGGACACATGTTGGGAGGAAATGAATATCAAGGCAGGGAAGCTTGATTGGAACCACATTGTGGAGAAATCAGAATGCCAGTTTAATGAGTTTGTACTTAATTTGGTTGGCACTAGAAAGCCCCTAAAGCCTTTAGATCAGGGGAGCAACATGAACAGGAATGTGTTTTAGCAAGATTATTTTGGCAACAACGGGTAGACTGGATTGTTAAGAAAAAAGATAAGGAAGAGAGAACTTTAGTTAGGCTGAAAAAATAGACCATGTGAGATGTATTAAGGGTATGTAGTAGAGAGGTAGCAACAGAAATTAAGGAAAAGATAGATACTGTGATGATTAGATATCAAAATGATGGAAAAGAGACAAAGTTTATAGCTAGCATGTCTAGGAATAATGCGGGCAGATGCAGGAACAGGAATTTCTAATGCTTTAGTTGGCTGTTCAGTTTTAATGGTTGGTGGAAGATCAAGGTTAAAGATGTCAAGCATCCACTGGAAATAATAGACTGGGGGGGAAAGATAAAGTTTTCAAGGTTTCTGGACTAAATATCCTTCCCTCTCTAGCTTCCATGCTCTCTTTCTCTTTCATTTCTCATCCAAACTTAAGTGTATTTTATAGTGTTGCCAACTTTCTTTAAGCTGGATGCCGCTATCTAGTTTATGCCCCATAACTCCATTAAAACTACGGTCATCTGGGTTGGCATGGCTCCTATATTTCCAAACCCAACACACTTTTCAGGTCTTATTTTGCTCAACATTTCTGCCGTCTTTGTTATTGTCGACCAGGAGCGTGCTTCTCCCGATCCTTCTCTTTTCTTATTCTCCTTGATACCCTCTGGTCCTCTATCTACATTCTGCCTGACTCAGGGCTCTCCCCCGTCTAGGCTATAGAATCCATGCTCTGTGAAGGCAGAGACTGTTCTGTTCACAACGCATCCATGGAGCCTAGAACAGTGCCTGCCAGTAGCAGGTGCTCATTAAGTATTTGTTGAGAATGAATATATGAATGAATCAATTAATGAATAAATATATTCTCCTTGAGCAATATAATCCTTTCTCATATTTGACTATTATGTGCTTGCTGAACATTGGGATATTTTGTCTCTAGCTCGGACTTCTCTCATGATTTAGTTGCTTGCTGGATATCACCATTTTTATAACCTCATGAGCACTACACTCTTAATATGTTCAAAACTGAATGTATCATCTGCACCAGCTAAATCATTTTCCTCCATATAAAATACAAAACGCTATTTTATGGAATGGCCGAGTGCATTTAGTTTCTAATCTTTGCCAGTTGTACCTCCTGTCTTGAATTTATATCCTCCTCTCTTTCTAGCTCATTCCTCATTTAGGCGCTCGGCATCATTGGCATAAGCAATTTCAATAGCTTCTTAGCTGGTCTCCTTTTACTGCTGTACTCTGGTTTCTAGGCTGGTATCACAATGATGTATTCAAGATGAAAATTTGACCATGGCACTTCTCTGTTAAAAACTCTTGAATATTTTCCATTTCTTACAAGATCTAGAACAAGATATTTAATGTTACATATAATCTCTTATGACCTGTCCACTCCCCACCTCTCCAGCCCCTTTTGCAGCAGGTTTCTACCATGGGATTTACTCTTGCAATACCCAACTATACATATTATGATCATCCGTTACCATGACTTTGCATCTCTTATGACCTGTCCACTCCCCACCTCTCCAGCCCCTTTTGCAGCAGGTTTCTACCGTGGGATTTACTCTTGCAATACCCAACTATACATATTATGATCATCCGTTACCATGACTTTGCCCAGGCTGTCCCCTCTGCCTAGAATGCCACCACCCCAAAAGCCCCCTTTCACCTGCCTCGCCCAGCTAACTCTTCATTCTCCAGTGAAGAAGTTCAGGCATCTTATCCTTCAGAAAGCCTCCCTGGAATCCCCAAATTGGCCTTAGTGTTTCTCTCTACTTCCAGACCTCTACTTTCATTTACCACTTTATAGTGCATATCATGTACTCATTATGTGTCTGTGTCACCTATTACCCCATTACACCATGAGTTATTCAAGGTCAGAAAACATGGCTCATTTATCTTTATATTCCAGAGGTCTACCTATGTCTCTGGTACCCCAAAGGCATTCGGAAAATGTTTGGGGAACTGAACTCATCTCCAAAAGTATGTCTGAGGGTACATGAGTACCCTCAGCAATCCTTCCCCACTGCACAGTAGTTGCTGGTTTGTGTTTTCTCCATTGTGAAATAGGATTAAATTAAGCCCTCTGTGAAAAGCTCTGTTAGGAAAGATATGGAAGATTAGACTACTGCCCTTTCACATTGCCATCGAACCACTGGCAGTAACCCTTCAACACAAAAATTCTGATTGGCTACACCTCCACAAGTACTTCTTTCCCATGTTTTTGTTTATAGGTCTTATGAAGGCCTGGTTTAAAAGTCTTTGTGCTACCAAGATACACACATGGGGAAGAAAAACAAGTGTTGCTTCCAACGTTCCTACAGGTTTAACAACCTCTAATGGGAGCATAAGCTTTGCTTACAGTTTATTCTTTGTAAAGCCGTGTTGATGACTTCTCAGAGCTTTTCGGTTTTCTTTAGCGTCTGTGTTTTGTTTACCACTAGTGACAGATCTACACCGAATGAACTCTTGGGACCTCTGTGGACAAAATTATTTATGTACCATACCAAAAAGCAAACACATCTGTTCCTGCCTTATTTCACTGGCAGGTCTGGGAGAGGCTCAAGTTATGTTGTGCCAGCTTTTAGATAAACATTTTTTTCTCAGTTTACACTTTCAAAAGTTTGGCACATATTTTAATAGAATGATTATTCAGGAGTTTGGAATTTTTTTTTACGGGAATATCAACCAAGATTATTTTTTTACATTGAACCTATTGCAAATTTTCTGGTACTTTGTTTCATCTTAGATCCATAGTTTGTTCTGTTTGTTTGTTTTTAGTGCCTAATTTATGTTAAGCACTTACATTGTGCTACCATTTAATTCTCACAAGAATCTGATGAAGTAATTATTATTATTCCTGCCTTTTTAATAAGAAAATTAAAGTTCCATGAGATTGTCAGTTGCCCAAAGTCTCATGACCATGAACAGACTTTTGATTCATATCCAGCATTGCTGACCCCAAATCATACTTTCTACTATACTATAGTGACTTCCTAAAGCACTTAACCCTGAAAAACACCTTTGTTTTTACAGTAGATTCTATCTATTCTAATGCCCTTCATCCTAAAGCCTACTTGTTCTAAACCACTTTCTCCTAAACCATTCCTATATCCCCCTGGCACTACTTAATCAAACACCAGGATTATTTCTCAAGATTTAATGTAAACATTATATATTGTGGTAAAGAAATTTCAGAATTTAGATTTTTTATTTTTTTTCCTTTTTGTCTTTTTTTTTCGTGTCCGGCAACGGATCACAACCCTCGGTGTTGCGGCTGCACCTCGCTCAGCCAGTGAGCAGGAACCGGTCTGCATGTGGGATCTGAACCCTCGGCGGGAGCACCACCACACTCCCAAGCAGCACACTGTAGCAGTGCGCCACCGGGCCGGCCCCAGAATTTAGATTTAAAGAATTTTCAATTGTAAGAACATATTTAGAGATAAGCTGATATAATGATTAAGTAAAAAAATTATAAGTAGTTGATATTACTGGATGCTTGAAATGTTGAAAGACCAGCAAATGTAATTAGAAATAATTTAGGTAACATTCACAGAATAGTAATAAGTTGCATATGACAACCTGGCTGTCTGAGGACACAGCCTGTCTTTTGTGAGTGTGACAGCAGAGAGACCTTCCACATTCTCCAGCAGGACTTTATTGTTGCCCTAACAGAGAGGTAAAACCCCGGGTTGAATGAACCATGAGCCTGTTCTAAAATGGAATTTCAGATACTATTTGAATGTTTACCCTGCTTTGGGTCTTCTTCGTCACTTCTATTTTTTTTTTTTCCTTTTTGTCTTTTTTCGTGACCGGCAATGGGATCGCAACCCTCGTCGTCACTTCTATTTTTTTTTTTTCCTTTTTGTCTTTTTTCGTGACCGGCAACGGGATCGCAACCCTCGGTGTCGCGCCCGCACCGCACTCAACCAGTGAGCGGACCGGTCTCTATATGGGATCTGAACCCTCGGTAGGAGCGCCGCCGCGCTCCCAAGTGCCGCACTCTACCGAGTGCGACACTGGGCCGGCCCCAGTCACTTCTATTTTTAAAAATATAATTAGCCTAACTTTGACCCAATCAGAGAGTAATAGAAACACACTGGAGTCACTCTTTATTCCTTTTACAGTTATTTATTGGGTGCCTGTAAGACATGCACCTTGCCAGACAAAGGTAATCAGAAGAAACTAGTGCAAAAGTTTAAACTCCTAAGAGATGCAATAATCAAGATATGTCAAATTATTAAACATTTTTTCTAAAGTATGTATTTGCCAAGTGTATGGTAAACTATGCAGCTTACAAAAACAAACCCCGGGACATGAGCGCATTTGTTTAACAACTAATTTCTCAGTGCTACCCAAGATACTTAGTACCCTGACTGTGGTGAAAACTAAGACAATCTTTAATACATTTTATGAAAGTCTGAATTGTTAGAGAAATCCATAGAAATGCAAAGGAATGTTGCGACATACTAATGAACAGAAAGACAGCGATTAAATCTCTTGCTATGATATAGTGTCTAAAACAAAATAATTCACTTTAGATATTCTTGGGGAGTCTCAAAATTATATTTTAAGATAGCAACCCTTTTAGCTTACTGTTTCTGTTTTTCTTCTGGTGCCTCTTTTCTTGGGTAGAAAAACAATATGATATCTTAAGTAAAATACTTTCCAGAAACTGAAAAAATATATTTTAAAACATTTTTCAATTTTTGGTTCCAAGGCCAGATCTTTCCACTGCATTAAGCAAATAATTCCCTTTACAGAAAGATTCCTTGTTCAAATGTGGCTTCCAGGAAGCCTACATGTGAATGTTCCAGAGTTTATTAGTTTAAGAAATAATGAAATAATCAGGCATGTTCTGTTAAAAGAAGTACAACAAACTGGATAAACTGCAGGAGTGGTTTTTATTAAAGCTCTTTTGCTTCTTAGAGAATGTTATCGTTATTACGACTTAACATTCTCTGCTTCCAATATACCTCATTCCTCAAGTCCAGAAACACATAGAGTAACTGGCGTTTCCTGTTCTCCCTGTTCTGGGAAATGTAAGGGACTGCCTGGAAAAGAGCGGAGAGGGTGGGGATTCCTGGCCCACAGCGCAGCTATGTCAGCTGAGATGCAGCCTCCAGCCCTCAGAGTTCCTAGAAAAATAATCAAGAAGCACTTAGACATATAAAATATTAAGCATTAAAAGGGCCCTGATTGTGATTATAACAATGATGATTTTGGTGATTGCAATAGCAAAACCTTAAGTATGAAGGAGACCTGCCAGCTGGCAAACCCAGCCTTTTGCAGCAGTACAGATCCAGAAGAATTGTAAATCTCAATTTTCTGTGTGCTCATTTTATTTCTCTACTCATTGATTTCGGCGAGGGGAGAGGGGAAAGGTAATAGAAGGGTGGGCAAGGTCTCCACCTAAGACTTTTTTCTCTTGCTTTTGTATTTCTTTCCCAAGCTTCCTACTCAGAATTTTGTGAATTTTAAAATGATTAAGTATACAAAGGGAGTTTTCATTTTAAAATATCCTGTGGTTTTCATGATTTTTTTCAAAATTCATTTTTAGAAATACAAACATTTTCTGTATCTCAGCATTTTCATAAATTTAAGTTGTGTAAAACAGTCCTAAAATAAAGAGCTCTTAAATTGCCATCTGAGTAAATGTCAGCACTTCTGTGCCTCAGCGCCTAACACAGAGCAGGCACTTGAGAAAAAATTCTTGAACAAATGGACTATAAGAGAATGACTAGATATATCCAGAATTAACAAAATGAACCATAAGGGGTGCGTTGAGCTTCTCAGAGGTTCATACTGCTTTTAATCAACCCAGTGTGAGACCATCTTGAACAAAGGAAATTAAAAACAGGTATTAGGAGTCAGCACCAGGACTATGATAAGGTGCAATCTTGGATTCTTACTGTTTACTGACTCTAATTTCCCTCTGCCTGAGTTCCTTTCTTCATCAACTGAAATGCAGCTTTCCTCTGATTTTGCTGGGTGACTGGGAGAAGCACCAGGACTATGATAAGGTGCAATCTTGGATTCTTACTGTTTACTGACTCTAATTTCCCTCTGCCCGAGTTCCTTTCTTCATCAACTGAAATGCAGCTTTCCTCTGATTTTGCTGGGTGACTGGGAGAAAGCATCTTGGGGTGAGAGGGCGGTTCTGATTCAAGGGCAGGACGTACATAAGACAGAAGACATGAGGGGAAGGGATGGAGAAGGAGTCCAGCATCTCAAAAGTGATCCACACTACTTTAGGAAACTGACTAAATTGTTCGGGAGCCGGCCCTGATCATTTCATCTGTAGGCATAGTTGTGATGGGTGATGGAACCATTATCTTTTGTCTTTGGGGGCATGAGTAGATAGGGGAAGGGGAACGGGAAGCTCTGAGAACAGTGATTGGAAAGATGAACTCCCATTTTCTAATATATCTGATGTGCTGAAAAGCTTGTTCTAAATACAAATCTGGGATAATGGACCAGGTAGCTAAACAATTCCTTCCACCAAAGGCAATTTTTTTTAACCTTAAAATCCAACCATCACTGTTTATTGTAAGGGTAACCCTGATCCTCATGATGGGCTTATCAGTAGGATTTCTGGTAGCGAGCACGAACACCAGGACCTCTGAACTTTTTGGATTTGCAGTGACAGGGGTCAACTACCAGCAGGGCCTGGTCACACTGGATGAGGATGTCTTTGATCTCCTTGGAAGTCTCATCCACATATTTCTGGTAATAGGCCACCAGGGAGTTAGAGATGGACTAACGTATAGTGTAAATCTGGGCCACATGACTACCACCCTTCACACAGATACTAATATCCATGCCAGCAAACTGCTCCTTGCCCAGAAGCAGAACAGGTTCCAGTAGCTTGCACTGCAGCATGCGTGTCTCGTCACCTCCAGGGACCGCCCGTTCACCTCGATGAGGCAATTGCTGCATTTGCAGTGGGCCACGGCTGTGGCCGTATTCTTGTGTCCACAGACAATTTTTAAAAAGCAGGGTTAAAACATATATATGTATATAGAGAGAAAGAAGTTGACAAACAATATAAATAAAATGTGTAAATTAAGGTCAGTAAGAATATAACCAGAAAATCTTACATTTTAAAATTAAGGGGGCCGGCCCGGTGGCGCACTGCTACAGTGCGCCGCTTGGGAGCGCAGCGGCGCTCCCACCGAGGGTTCGGATCCCACAAACAGACCGGTTCCCGCTCACTGGCTGAGCGAGGTGCGGGCGCAGCACCGAGGGTTGCGATCCCGTTGCCGGTCCCGGTCCGGTACGGGCGCGACGCTGAGGGTTGCGATCCATTGCCAGACACGAAAAAAGACAAAAAGGCAAAAAAAAAAAAAAATTAAGGAATACACTTTCAAATAACCAATAGGTTAGAGAAAAAATAAAAATAGTAATTGGAAAGCATTTTGCACTGAATGATAAAAACATCAC
>NW_007728705.1:251115-252740 GCF_000696425.1 Galeopterus variegatus | reverse complement strand
AAATAAAATAAAATAGGAAAAGTACCACCAAGAGAAAAGGCACTAAGAAAAATTTTTATTAATCAATTTGTCAATAACAATAATAGTAGTAAAAATGATAGCATAGCAGCATTACTTGAAGTAGCCAAAAGGTAGAATGTGTTAGGGCTCCCCAAAGAAACAGAACTAATAGGCGATAGGTAGATAGAGCATATTGATTTATTGATTTATAGCATATACATTGATAGGTAGATAGAGCATATTGATTTATTGATTTATAGCATATACATTGATTTATTATAAGGTATTGGCTCACACAATTATAAAGACCAAGAAGTCCCACAATCTGCCACATGTAAGCTGGAGCTCCGGGAAAGCCAGCAGTGCAGTTTGAAGGCCTAAAAGTCACAGGGCCAGCGGTGTGGATTCCATGCTGAGTCTGAAGGCCTGAGAACCAGGAACACTGAGGGCTGGAGAAGACCAGTGCCCCAGCTCGAACAATCAAGCAGAGGGAGCCTTTAATGCATATTTTAGAGAACAGTGATGCCAAAAATCAAGGGTCTTATTTTAAGAAGTAAGAAAGATGAGTTCCAGGTGTGTTTTCAATCTATCGTGAAAGACAAAATACTGCTTCTAGGAGAAAATAGTGGAGAATATCTTTATGACCTTTATATAGTCAATGATTTTTTAAACAAAACAAAGTATACACTAGATATAAAAGAAAAGATGATAACCTTGACTACACTGAAATTACCTTCTGTTCACGAGCAGTCACCATTAAAAGATACGTAAGAAAAGACATGAAATACCAGTAAGAAAAGAGATGAAATACGGCACCAACAAAAGGCTCTAATTCAGAACACATAAAAATAACTATATGCAGAAAGAAAAAAGGTAGACAACTCAGCAGAAAAATAGGCAAGTGACTTGAATAGACACTTTATAAAGAGGATGTACAAGTGGTTAATAAGGAAAATGCAATTAAAACCACAATGAGATATTAGCACATATCCACCAAAATGAGTAAAATTAGAAAACCTGACAATACCGAGCATTAACAAGGATGTGGAGCCAGGAGACCTTCTGAACAGTACTGGTACAAGTGTAAGTTACAAGTATCATCCACTTTGGAAAATAGCATGGCATTTTCCACTAGTTAGATGCATGCATATCCTGTAATAAAACATCCCAATCCAATGGATATGCTCAACAGATACAGGCATACATGTGCCAAGAAACATGAACGAGAGTCGTCACTGCAGCATTGTTTTAGTAACTAGAAACTAGAAACAACCTAAATGTTCATTGGTAGTAAAATAAATAAGTAGATTTTGTTTATTCAGATAGAGGAATATCATACAGCAAGGAAAGTGAACCGAGTACAGCCACATGCAGTAACGTGGACGACTCAAACCAACTGTTAAGCAAAAGAAATGAGATCCACAGACAAAAAACACACTGTTTGTTTGCATTTATGTAATATTAAAAAAATGAGACAAAACTAATGCTACTAGGAGATACATCTTCCAATGGTATAGCTATAAAGGAAAGGATGAAATGCGACCATGGAAGTCAGCATAATGCTTACCTTTGGCAGAAAGAATTCATTCCCGATTAGAAGGGAAAATGGGAAGTTTCAGGGACTC
>NW_007728705.1:237086-250927 GCF_000696425.1 Galeopterus variegatus | reverse complement strand
TACCTTTGGCAGAAAGAATTCATTCCCGATTAGAAGGGAAAATGGGAAGTTTCAGGGACTCTGACAATATTCTGTTTCTTTACCAGGGTGGTGGTTCTACAGTTGGTAATTTACTGAGCTTTACATTTTCTACCTGTGCATTTTATTTTACATTACAAGAGTACATAAATGTCACCCAAACCTGACCATGTGAATGGCTCCCTTGCCCTCAGGTTAGAGTTTAACGTACGGCCTTGGCTTCAAGGCACTTCAGAGGCTGCTCCTGCTCACTCTGCGAACTGTGTCCCTCTGCCACCCTCCCTTCACACCTGCTATACCCACGGTGAAATAACTGCAGCTTCCAGAACGTGACACCTCACATCTTTTGCCTTTTGCAAATACTGTTCTCTATCTAAAGCTCCCACCCCATGCTCATTCATCTGAACAAGTCTTACCCATTTTTCAAGAATAACCTCTTCCTGGAAGCTTTTCTGAACTTCCTTAGGTGACATGTAGGCCTAAGATTCCCCTGTGACGACACCGTCCACACAAAGTGGGGTGTTTCTCTTCACTTCTCTGTATCCCACAGGACAGTGTGTCCCTCGAGGGCAGGGAACATCTCTTGTTTACTTTTCTGTCTTTTGAGCTTTATGCAGTGTCTGGCACATGATAGATAGAAACACTTACCAATGAATGAGTAAAGACAACACTGACAATTTTATCCTTTTTGTGTTTCCCAGGTGGATAAAGAACAACTGGATTTAGAAGGTGAAACCATTGAAAGCATTGATGACATCAAATTAAGTCGTTTCATTGAGATCAACAGCCTCCACTTGGTGACAGAGTACAACCCTGTGGTAAACAATGTCCCTGTCTCCAACCCTTAAAGTCCCTGTGTCAGGGAGAGGATTTGTCTTCATAGCAGAGATCTTTTCTTCTGAGAGTTCTGATCCTTTGACCAAGTGACAGTAACTGTCATTAACTAAATACCTGGTGTGCTGTTTATGTTACCACCCTTACTACAACCCTTTAAGATTGATGGACTTGTTACTATTAAACAAAGAAAGAAACAGAATCAGAAAAGCTATATGACCTGCTATATGACTAATAAGAAAGAGTGCCAGAGTGCAAAGTTAAGGTGACTTTCAAAAACCTCTGAGTTTTGCTGCCTGACAATGCTCAGTGAAGGCCATTTAGACACGAGCAACGCTCCCGACCACGCTTCTCAAACTAGATTTCAATCAATACTGAAGGTCCATTTTTCTCCCTAAAGCATAATAATTCTTTTGTAAAGTACAATGAAAGTAAATTATTAGACAAATTCAGTTAAAAAAATAGAGACCAGCGATCACATATTTGGATGTCACAGCAATGTGAAGTTCCTATAAAGTTTCTAAACAGCTATTCCTATTTTCTGTACCCACCTTCCTGTAGTCCAGTAACGAACATTTCCTGGTCTGGCACCACCTGCAGACCATGCTTCGACTACCATGTGCCTATACCCTCCTGGTGAGGGCAGGGAACATCTCTTGTTTACTTTTCTGTCTTTTGAGCTTTACGCAGTGTCTGGCACATGATAGATAGAAACACTTACCAATGAATGAGTAAAGACAACACTGACAATTTTATCCTTTTTGTGTTTCCCAGGTGGATAAAGAACAACTGGATTTAGAAGGTGAAACCATTGAAAGCATTGATGACATCAAATTAAGTCGTTTCATTGAGATCAACAGCCTCCACTTGGTGACAGAGTACAACCCTGTGGTAAACAATGTCCCTGTCTCCAACCCTTAAAGTCCCTGTGTCAGGGAGAGGATTTGTCTTCATAGCAGAGATCTTTTCTTCTGAGAGTTCTGATCCTTTGACCAAGTGACAGTAACTGTCATTAACTAAATACCTGGTGTGCTGTTTATGTTACCACCCTTACTACAACCCTTTAAGATTGATGGACTTGTTACTATTAAACAAAGAAAGAAACAGAATCAGAAAAGCTATATGACCTGCTATATGACTAATAAGAAAGAGTGCCAGAGTGCAAAGTTAAGGTGACTTTCAAAAACCTCTGAGTTTTGCTGCCTGACAATGCTCAGTGAAGGCCATTTAGACACGAGCAACGCTCCCGACCACGCTTCTCAAACTAGATTTCAATCAATACTGAAGGTCCATTTTTCTCCCTAAAGCATAATAATTCTTTTGTAAAGTACAATGAAAGTAAATTATTAGACAAATTCAGTTAAAAAAATAGAGACCAGCGATCACATATTTGGATGTCACAGCAATGTGAAGTTCCTATAAAGTTTCTAAACAGCTATTCCTATTTTCTGTACCCACCTTCCTGTAGTCCAGTAACGAACATTTCCTGGTCTGGCACCACCTGCAGACCATGCTTCGACTACCATGTGCCTATACCCTCCTGGAGCCTCCACCTTCTCTTCTTTTTAGGTTTATCTTCCTCGGTATTGTGTGCTGCATGCAATCTGGGTAAAGGTGTGGGTCCACCTGTCCTGATCATCTTCTGGCCTTCTAGTACTCTACAGCTTATTGAATTATCTTATATGTCTTGCTTTTTATTTTTCCTGACATAGATCATAGTGATGGAGTTTTAATTTCTCATGATCTATGTCAGCTCAGAAATGTTGTGCATTCTCTAATTTAATTTGATTCTCTGTATTTGACCTGCATGTTATGACTTTTTAGAACTTACAAAGCCCTTTCACACTCATTTTCTCATTTAATCCTCACAATGGTGTTTTTTTTTTTTTTTTTTTTTTTTTTTGAGGTAGAAGAGAGGATATGATTATGCCCATTTTATAGAGGAGAATATTTGAAATCCAAGAGACATTATTCGAGGTCACATAGCAAGTAAACAGAAAAGGCATAACTGAAGGCAGGAAATTTAACTCATGATGCATTAGCTCATATTTTCTGTCTCCATCTCACAGGAGAGGAAATGGGAGTTCAGAAAAGTTAAGTAACTTCCTCAAAACCATATGGCTAGTAATTCAAACTTCAGAGACAGCCTGTGTATTGCCCCTGCTTTTTTCATGACTAGTCAGTGTGACTGAATCCTGAGGTTTTTCTCCTGCCCCACGTGGCCTTCAGTAGAAAACACCCCTTTTCCTGTTGACTAAATTCCTTTCCTGTCCACCTCTCATACCATGTTTGTCTCTGTGGAGTGATGGTTCCATTTAAGGTTCCAAACACATACACCCCTGGGGTGTTGGCAGCAATAATCAAAAAGTCATTCTTCTCCCAGACCATCGTCATTCTGGTTATTGTGTCTATGGAGCTGTCAAGAGTGCATGTGGGACCAGAAAAGATGATCTTACAGTTTCTGGGTTTATGGCCCCGAAGTCCCGGAGTTCTGCAGGCTGGCTAAGGTAGGGCAAGGGCTGGCCTTCCTCGGTTCTTTTGCCTGGTCCATCTCTCCTCTTATAGAACAATGACATATCTTTTAAAAGTTCCACACTATTAGTAAAGGCAAATCACATCAAGAGGAAATGAGGTAGAAATTTCTTTAGAGAAGCAAGTTCAATGTTTTATGACTTTCTTATTTCCCAAAAGTATTATTTTTCTCATCTGGAGAGCAGTCCATTCCACTGTAGCTATTTCTCTTCTGCTTCTGGTGCAGAGGTTTGCGGCAATAGCAACTGGGCAGACCATCACAGCTATGTGCTTAGCCCGCCATGCACTTTTAATGCACACACTCAATACTTGGCTCCACTGTGAAAAATCAGGCTGTGTCTGTTTGAATTAAACTAATCTCTTCTGCTGTTCCCAATCCCTTCTGCTAAGACAGCTGTACTTTTTAACTCTCAGCTTTTATTTCTTGACTCCTCCCCAAAATTATCCTCCATCTCTGCTCTAGGAGGATGGATGCACTCTCTAAATTTAAGTAGCAGGATCTAATGAAATAAGAACCAATTATTTACCATCCAATCTCCCACACGTAAAATCCAAGATCTGGTTTTAATTCCAGGGAGAAAGCCTTAGGAAAGAATCTATGGGGCCCTCCTTGCCTTCACATTGGCCCCCTGCAGTCAACAGAGCTGAGAGTGTTCCCTCTCCCCCATCCTGGGACTCTGCCCAGGGGTTTGCTAATGCACCATACTCTCTCTTCCTGTGTTCACACTACTGTTACAGCGATGCTTTCTGTATGTAGAAGGTAAGGAAGAAAGAAATAGGATTTATTAAAAATAGACTTGCAGCACGATTTCAAGGAAGTAAATGAAGGGAACCAGTGTCGTAGTTTCACCCTCTCTCTCTTCTCCTCCATTTATTAAAAATAGACTTGCAGCATGATTTCAAGGAAGTAAATGAAGGGAACCAGTGTCGTAGTTTCACCCTCTCTCTCTTCTCCTCACTCTGGCTTGTGACTGTCCCACTGCCCTAAGTCAGTGACAATTTCACAGGGAATCACCATCTCTCATCAGTGAAAAGGGCTGATGCTGCTGGTCTCCTGAAGAGCTTGCCTTCTTGCTGACCTGAGGTAGACTGGTTCAACCACCTTAGGTTTGAATTGGTTGACATGGGGTTTGCCATCAGAAGTGCATGAGGCAGTCCATCCTGATGGTCAAGAGCATGGACTATGGAGCCAGACCGCCTGGTGTGAATCCCAGTCCACCTCTTACATGAATTTGGGAGAGCTACTTAATCTATCTGTGTCCTAATTTCCTCAGTTGAAAAACTGAGGCCTTGAGGATTAAATTAGTTATTGTATGTAAAGAGCTGAAAACAGTGCCTTGCACACAATAAACACTCAGTAAATATGCACTACTAATATGTAGTCAAAGGCCACATTTCAAGTGTCCCTGCTAGTCTTGCAACATGAAGAGGATTGAAAAAGGTGACATGGTGTATTAGCTGTCTATTGTTGCATGACAGATTACTCCAGAACTTAGCAGCTTAAAATAGTCAACATTGATTATCTCACACATTTTCTGTGGATCAACCATTTGGGAGCAGCTGGGCAAGGAGCTTCAGGTCTGGGGTCTCTTATGAGGTTGCAGTCATTCTTCAGGGCTATAGTCATCTGAAGGCTTGACTGGAGCTGGAGGATCTGCTTCCAAGATGGCACACTGGCTGGCAAGTTGGTGCTGGCTATTAGCAGGAGGCCTTAGCTCCTTGTCATGTGAATCTGTCCGTAGGGAGCTGGTGTGTCTTACACTGGGTCTGACTTTCCCCAGAGTGACCAAGGCAGAATCCACACATCTTTTATGACTTAGCCTTGGAAGTCACACTCTATTGCTTCTGCTGTATCCTTTTTCTTACTTACTCACTTCAGTCCTATTTAGTGTAGGAAAGAAGGTCTACACAGTTGCATGAAAACCAGTTGGTGAGACTTACTGAGAGCTCTCTTGGAGGCTAGTTCCGTCTGTTACTAGCGGACTGCTCTCTCCTATGTTTCTACCTATCTATGCACGGAGTTGTCACTAATGTCCTCTCTCTCTCTCTCTGCCTCTCTCTCTCTCTCTCTCTCTCTGCCTCTCTCTCTCTCTCTCTCTCTCTCTCTCTCTCTCTCTCTCTCTCTCTCTCTCTCTCTCTCTCTCTCCAATAACACATTTCAATTTGCCAGACTGTGATTGGCCTGTTTAACAGCAAGATTAAGATTCATCTTCTCCTAATGATGAATAAAGCGTCCCCAGAGTATGAAGAGAGCATGCGCAGGTATCAGAAGGCAGCTAAGCTCTTCCAGGGGAAGGTAAGTCAGGAACGGGAGATACACCACCAGGACACTAAGGAAAGGAAGGGGGGCGGGGGGCAAGAAGCAGAGATAAATAAGGAAAATGAGTATGGTTAAGGGATTAAAAAAAAAGTAAGAACTAAGACATAATAAGTCACATTATTTAAAATTAAAGATGTTGTATTTTGTAATATTAAAGGCTTATATAATCACATCTTCCTGTGGTGATTAAGTCTGTGTCTTTTTTCTGCATTGATAGGTGGAGAGAAAATAGAGACACAAAGATACTGAAAATAAAATCATCTTATTCACAATTTGTTTGCTCCCTGCCATAATCTCTTAGAATGTTAGACCTTAGGGCTTATTTCTCATATAAAATACCTACCAAGTACCTGGTGCCTACTAGATGTCCGGTGAATATTTATTTCTTCCCCATCCCTCCTTTGTGAAGTTCTTCTTATATCACTGGAATAGTATCACCTCAATTACCTCAAGTCTGCTGCATTGAATAGAGACCTTTCTCATGATGAGAACCATCTGGGAATAAAACAAGTTTCCTTTCTGATGGTTGCTTCCCTAACACTGGAAGCATTCAGAGTTACTGAGTGTAGATAATCCTCTGATCAGAATATTATAAAGAAGATTTCTACTTTAGGTAGAAGGTTTGACGTAAAAATATAAAATAGTTGACATATATTAAGTACCTGCTATATGACAAAAACTGTACTAAAGAGATTAAATGCATCGTGTCATTTAATCTCCCCCAACAAAAGCCCATTTTGATAATGAGAAAACTGAGTCTCAGAAAGGCCTAGTAACATGCCCAAAGTTACACAGCTAGAAAGTACCAAGGCAGAACTTAAAACATGTTCTCTGCTTTTAACCATGAGGTTATACTTTCTCCCTTTGATAATCATTTAAGTTTCTCCCATTTCTATGTTCTTAAAATTAAATAAATCTGACCAAAGGAATAAAATACCAAAGTGACACAAAATAATAAGAAATTCATTTTAACTCAATTAAGATTTAAATTGTGTGGCACAGACTATACATTTAATCGATGTAAACTGCAGCAATTACAAAGTGTCTCTTTACCCCCAGGACCTTAGACCTTTTTCTTTCAAACTTCTCAACTACAGATTCTCTTTATTCTGGTGGACAGTCATATAAAGGCAAATGAGAAGGTAATATCATTTTTCAAACTAAAAATGTCTCAGCTGCCAGCTTTGGCAATTTACCAGACTCTAGACGATGAGTGGGACACGCTGCCCATAGAGGAAGTTTCTGTAGAGCATGTGCAAAGCTTTTGTGATGGATTCCTAAAAGGAAAGTTGTTGGTAAGTGCGAGACTACAGGTAAAACAAGTTGAATTTTCTGCCTATGTCCCATGTATTTCCAGCTGAATAAGAACTCTTTGGGTTCCCCGGATTTGATTAAGAGCAAAGGTGTATGAGAATATGGTGGTCAGAGTCAGAGTGCTTGTTATGAAATAGTTACGTGGGTAGAACTCGAAAAGCATTTTTGGAAAGGTCTTGCATATTCAAGAGAGCTAAAGGTCTTGCATATTCATATTCACCATCTCGTTTAAGTTACCAAAGGGAAACAAATTGAATTCCATATCAAAGAATTCGTGAGATTAAAAATTGAAGATGGATTTAGAATTTCTAGGAGTAATCAAACAGCTTGATATGCTAATCTCAGAGCTCAAAAACAAGAGTGGCCTCCAAAGCTAAATATCAGTGTTATGATGTTTTTCAGAGAGAAAATCATGAATCAGAAGAAAAGACTCCAAAGGTGGAACTCTGATTTCTACCTGATACTTTTGCATACTACCAAGTATCGACTTTGTGCTGAATAAAACGGGACAACTCAAACCTCAGAGATACTAAACAGGATCACCAGGTCTTCTAGCCACATGTGCATGTGTGCGTACACACACACACACACACACACACACACACACACACACACAGCTTTGTTTTGTTCCTCAAAACCTTATTTACCGTGCATGTGTGCGTACACACACACACACACACACACACACACACAGCTTTGTTTTGTTCCTCAAAACCTTATTTACTCTCTTTCCCCTTTCTTTTCAATTTTCTATAATCTCTCTCTCCACCCAGTATCCTCTCTCTTTCCCCTTTCTTTTCAATTTTCTATAATCTCTCTCTCCACCCAGTATCCTATTAAGCATTCATACTATGCAGGCCCATCTATAATACCACTAGATTAAGGGTTTAAGAGAAAAACTGTAACATCCCTATGAAGGAGAGGCATTCCTGGAGAGAGATTGTTCTGATGTGTCATTTAATACTGAGTTTGTACACAGCACATTACTTACACACAATGGAGTTTCAGCTCTTTTGGGGTCACCTAACGGTTGAAACTCTACCTTCCTTCCTAAGCACATGTCCCTCTCTGACTCAGGGCCAACAACAAAAGGGTGGTTTTAAACAACTTTGTGAAACTGGTTTTTTGCCAGAAGTTAAATGATGTCTCCAAGTCTCCAAACTCAGCAGAAACAGACCATGTAAAATCTCTATGCTTCTTTAGCATTCACAACTACCCATGTAAATCAACAACCCACATAGCAAATAAAAGGCAATAATGTTATAGGAAAAGACTGGCATCTCTTTGCAGGTCAAACCTTTTGTAAATACCCAGCTGCACAGTGTGTACCTTACCCTTCATGCCCACTGTTTAGTATTGGGCCATAAGCCACTAATGTGTTACTGTTCACTCTGTGGGTGGGATGGGTGGTAGGTAGAGACCATACCGCATGAGGATTGGTATAAATGTGGCCAAGGGGCTAGGAAACGAATTAGGTAAAAGTCTGGGAAATGGGTAGGAGAAGGGGACACTTGGCACTGGGGCAGGCTGGGGCTGACTAAGCTGTGGATTATTGCAGGTGAGCTGTGCAATCCAGCTCATGTGGGATGGAGGGAGAGTTTGGCTGAGTGTCTCTGGCCCACAGGCTGTTACTGTCAACACACAGATGCAACATTGTTCCCAGGAGGCCCTTGGCTCAGAAGGAAAGTGCCTAAGTGCTGAAGAGCTGAAAAAAACAGATGTACCTACGGACGGGTCCAAGTGAGGAACAGGGCATGAAAGGCTCGGTTGTTCCTTTCCGTGGGGAAAAGTCCACAGTCCCTGGGCTGGGAGCCAGCTGCTGGCAGTGACACTGTGAAAGCAGCAGTGTCCACGAGCCTCCCAGCACCATAAGAGCAAAGGATTCTGAGGAGGTCACCCAGTCCATCCCACGGCTGCACAAAGCCACCCAAACAGCCTCTTGCTTGAGGCTGAAAAATCCTCCTAGGACAGGTACACCCCAGAAGGCTCCCTTTGGTCCCGTAAGCCCTAGCTCTTGACACTTACAGTCAGGAGGTTCTTCATGATCCAGCTGAGGCCCTCTGGCCATGCAAGCTGTGTCTTCTTACCTGTCCGCCATGGAAGTTCTTCACAGCTGCCAGATATCACTCTAAATGGGGCCCTCAGCTCCTTGCTGGTTACTCTTAAGCCCCCTTATCCAGGCTTCTTTTCTGCACAGTCACTATCCAACTGCTTAACCACTTTTTAAAAGTCATTTGATCTACATCTTGTTTTTCCTCTTTTTCCTTTTTCTCAACTTTCCCTCTTTCTTGCTTAAAGTGGAAGGGACCCAAAAGCATAGTAGAACCCATGATCTATATTTTATTCAATCTTGGATTAATTTTTCAATTATATTTTCTTTAAGTGTTAATCCCCCAGTTGTAACTGTGGCCAATACTGGCTGTATAGTTCTTAACATCTTTACAGTATATTTTGCTGCTCGATGACATTCAATAGCAATTTTATTTTATATTCTTTTGTATGCTTACTTACATGTTTATGGTATTGAATTTAATTATTTCTTCTCAGATTGTGGCTCTCAAAAACTGCCAGATACATTGGCCTATCTTCTTTAAGGCAATCCTGTTCTTTGTAACTCTGAGGAGTCATGCCATAAGAATGGAACTTCTTCAGAAAAAAGAGATTTCTAAAGTTACTCATCTATTCACTATAGGTCATACCAAGTATTATAAACTTCTGCAACTTCTAGAACCTTCTCTGCCTTTGAATAATCTCTTCCTAAGACTCTACATTCACTTCCCCAAGGCTATATTATTGTTGAAATAGCTAAATACATCTCAGCTTTGAGTGTGTGTGTGTGTGTGTGTGTGTGTGCGCGCGCGCGCAGCTGGCCAGTATGGGACTTCAGCTATTTTTTTATTATTGAATCATACCTTGGCTCTTGCTGGCATGACCTCCATACTTTTCCTTTAAAGGATGAAGGAAGCAGTGATGTTATACAATAGAACTTTAGAAAAGATATTGGAAGACTGTGATAGAAGGAAGGAGTGCAAGTGGGACAGGACTCAAAGAAATGACAGGAAAGTTTGGGTTTGAGTCTCACCTGTTCTGTGTATGCGGCTCTGTGACCTTGGGAAAACTGCTTCCTAACTTTGAACTTCAGTTCATTGAAGGTAATACAATAATTCATAGTATTTTTTGAGATCTCAGGGTGATAATACATATTAAGTAAAGTTTGACCAATACTTTCTTAAAAAATTCATACTATATTGCCTTCTCAGGGTAATAGCCATTTCTCCAATTTTCAGAACTTATGGAAGAGGAGAGACTTCTTTCAGGGTCTTTTCTTGAATTAGCAGAAGAGGCCACACACTTGAGACTGGAAAAGTACATGACATAACTGTTCTAAAATATAGGCATTATGATTATTCAGGTATGGTGATGCCGACAGATCAGGAAATGGTTGCCATTGAAAAGACAATTTGTTACTCACAGTTCCCAAGGAGGGAGCATGCTATGTCAAGCAGGGACACAAGGGGTCAGTGAGATGGCAGAGGGACCCAGGGGAAATGTGGGTAAGAGCCTTTATTGTGGTTTCCATGGGAAGGAATGGGCAAGGTAGGGTAAGAAGGCTTAGGATTGGCTGGTTTGAGTAATTTTAGCAGGCTTTAGGGCATTGGGGCTCTTCCTTATTGCCTGGAACCGGGCCCTGGGGTGACTAGGGCAGGTGGGTGGCTCAGAGTGTGAGAATGCTGTGAGTGTCTGACAAAGGAAGTAGTTGGGGTATGGGCTCTGGATTGGTGGATTTGCATATGAAACATGTGATAGTAGATGAGTTATTTACTATCTTTAGGAATTGGCTATCCCTGGGAGGGACAGTTAGTCTCTTTAGGATCAGCAAGGCCCCAGATGTCAAAGCATCAGAAACACATGGTTGGTACAATAACTCTAATACCCATCTGTCTCTCCCAACTCACCTAGTTAGGTCATGCTACAAAGGAAGGCTGTCTTCATCAGGACCACCTTAATATACATATACTTTAGGTGGGCAGAGGTAGGTTGGGCGCTTAATGGTGTATTATGAGAGAGAAGTTTATTTATTCAAATACTCATTTACTCATTTAAATACTTATTAACCAACTATGAGTGTACCAGGCAAAACTGCCTCCTAAGAGAATGCTGTGGATTGATTGAATCATGTCCCCCAAAGTCCATATATTCGAAGCTTAATTCCCACTGTAACTGTTGAGAGTGGGAAATCCTATTATGGCAATTGAAAGGTGGAGCCTTGAAGAGGTGATTTGATTGTAGGACCATGATGTAGTGAATGGATTAATAACGGTGGTCAGGGGTGTGGTTCTGAGGCTTTAAAAGAAGAGCACATGAAAGGTTAGTCTCTCTGTGCTCCACCATTTCACAATGTGATATCCTGCTCTCACTGAAGTCATCACCAAAGAAAGCCTTCACCAGATGTGTTCCCTGGACTTTGCACTTCCACTTTCTAAGCAGTAAAGCATTAAGGAAGGTACATGGCTACTTGCAACAGCCTATGCTGAGTCATGGCAGCAAAGGCATGACATAAAGCCAGAATTTAAAAGGGAGCAGAATGTAGATTTGGAAAATTTGCAACCTGACCATGTGGTAGAGAAGCAGAGAGCATTTTCAGGAGAAAAATGCAATGGTACTAAGAAGATTGGTATGAAAGAGGGATTATCACGAGAAGAGGAAAAAAGCCCTGAAGGCATTGCAGAAGCCTCTGGGTCCAATCCTTCCTTTACAGGCCCAAAGACCTGGAGAGATAGATTGGTCTCAGGGAATAAGCCTGAGGTGCCCTCCACGGGCTCACTGCCAAAGACCACCACCCTAGCACCCCAGCTGCTTTGGCTATTCCAAAGCAGGTGTGGCTGAACCTAAAGCTTTGGCCCCAGGTGTGGCTGAACCTAAAGCTTTGGAAAATATAAGTCAGAAGCCTTAGCAGTGTCCACATGGTGTTAGGTCTGCAGGCTCACAGAATGCTAGAGCTGTGGAGGCTTGAGAGCCTTCACCCCTTTTTCAAAGGATGCATGAAAAAGCCTGGGAGCCCAGGAAGAGATCTGTCACAGTGGTGGATTCACCATATAGAGCCTTTGCTAGAGCAATGCTGAGCAGAAATGTGGGATCAGAATTGCAGCAGAAAAACACCAGCAGGGTCATGCCTAGTGGAGCTGTGAGGGCAGGACTGCCATGGAGACCCCAGACTTGTGGAGCTACCAGAGTGGAACAACAGCCTGTGAGAGCTAAAGCATCAACTGAGATCAGGAAAGCCATTGAAGTGGAGCTGCCCGAGGACTTGGGGACTCAACCCACACACCAGCATTCAGAGGAAGAACATGGAGTCAAGGTACATGATTTACCAGGTTTGAGATTTAATGCCCACCCTGCTGGGTTTTGGACTTGTTTGGGATCCGTTACACCTCTCTACTGGCCTATTTCTCCCTTTTCAAATGGGAATGTGTACCCTATGTTTGTCCCACTATTGTATCTTGGAAGTAGATAGCCTGTTTTGAATCCACAGATGGGACTTTGGACTTTAAACTTTTGAGTTGAAACAAGTTTAGACTTAGGGGATGGAATGAATGTATTTATCTGTGAGAAGGACATGAACTTTCGGGGCCAGGGGGGAAATGCTGTGGATTGATTGAATTGTGTCCCCCAAAGTCCATATATCAGAAGCTTAATTTCCACTGTAACTGTTGAGAGTGGCACATCCTATTATGGTAATTGAAAGGTGGGGCCTTGAGGAGAGTAGCGATGAGTAGATTGTGGGACCATGACATAATGAATGGATTAATAATGGTGATCAAGGGTTTATTTCTGAGGACTTTAAAGAAGAGGACATGAGAGGTTAGTCTCTCTCTGATCCACCATTTTCTGCCGTGTGAGACCTCTGCGTCACTGTTGCCACCACCAAGACCCTCCCGGGTCACTGTTGCCACCAAGACCCTCCACAGATGTATTCCCTGGACTTTGTACTTCCCAGCCTCCAAAACTGTAAGCAATAAATTTCATTTCCTTACAAGTACCCAGTTCCAGGTATTTTGTTATAAGCATCAGAAACAGACTAATACAGAGAGCAAAGTTGGGCTTGGATGATGAGCTGTGGAAAGAGAAGTTTCAGTTGTAGTGACAACAGGCAATATGGAATCTACCAGAATAGAGCAGCAGATCAGGGAAAGCTAGATAAAGGAGAAGTGGTATGTTGTGGAGAGGAAAGGGCAGGAGGCTGGCAGTGGGTTGAAGAGGCCCCAGAGTTGGGGGAGGAAGATCCACATGGAAAGAGTCTACCACAAAAGGGAAGAGGTTCATCATGGGCAAACTTTATTTTATAATGAATTTGAAACCAGCCGTATTTATTTCACCTTTCTGAAAATATCTTGTTTTCTAAGCAGAGAAAAATAAAAAAGGAAGTGGGATGGATGTGACCCGTGTCTCCTTTACATGGAGAGACCTACAAAATAGAAAAATAAGGAAGTTAGGGCCAGCCCGGTAGCGCACTGGAGAGTGCGCCGCTTGGGAGAGCGGAGGCGCTCCCACTGAGGGTTCGGATCCCATGTGGAGACCGGTTCCCGCTCAACTGGCTGAGCGTGGTGCGGGTGCAACACCGAGGGTTGCGATCCCGTTGCCGGTCAGTAAAAAAGACAAAAAGGAAAAAAAAAAAAGAAAGAAAGAAAAATAAGGAAGTTAAACACCAACATTCTTTGAGTTTTGAATCTTTGGAGAAAAGGTACTCTAGAAATTAAATAAATAACTGAATTTTAAAATTATTCCTCTGTAAATTGAAGGAAATTTATCCTCCTTCAAATCA
>NW_007728705.1:225195-236262 GCF_000696425.1 Galeopterus variegatus | reverse complement strand
GTTGCGATCCGTTGCCGGACACGAAAAAAGACAAAAAAAATAATAATAACTGAATTTTAAAATTATTCCTCTGTAAATTGAAGGAAATTTATCCTCCTTCAAATCATTTCTAAATAGATCACTCTTTTCTTTCCATTATGGAATCAGAAGTCATTGTTTTTGTGGGCTTGACAATGAAATATCTGAGTCATATTAGGAGTGAAAGGGTGTGCATGAGTGAAGGGCTGGGTAGGCAAGCTATTTCTATAGTCTATAAAAAGTTGTGTGGAGTCCAGAGTTTAATGTATAATTATCCAAATAATTGCACTAAGTCTTAATAGCAGGATTCAATTTCTTCATTCAGCCCACTGGTCTTAAAATGGTACATGATGTTAGCCTAGACTTAAAAAACAAAAAAAACATATTTGATATAATTCAAGCTGTGGTGAAGTAAGAATTTTAACATTAACAAACATGTTGTATTACAGGTCATGTTTCCTGAGAAGACTCTGAGACTAAATTCCCTTGCAGGAAGTATTGTGGAGTGCTCTTAGAACCTGGAGGGAAATGATGAAAGCATGATTGGGCAGAAAGAAAAGTTAAGCTGTGACACAGTCACACCAAAGTTTCAGATTACCCCACGGAAATATTCGGTGCAGAGATGCCCTTATAAAGTTGTCCCAAATTGGAGAATGGGACCTGGGCCTTTATACCCCAACATTGGTCATTTCATGCATGCTTCACATGGGAGAGGTGCACGTTCATGAGCAAGATGTCTCATTTTAGCAGGGGAAAACCTCTGGGTTGCAGGTTGGTGGGTAGGATTTAGCTAAGACGAGTCAGCTGTGAAAACACTCAGAAGCTGGGGGAAGAATGCTCCTGTTTTAAAGAGGTTGGAGTAACCTGTGTGGATCACTACAGCATCCACTACACAGGCCTAGAACAGTGTCTTCTTTCAGACTACCATAATCATTGCACCAATACAATGCAAAAGAATCGGGAAAGGATGAGCTTATTTTATCAAATAAAATATGTAGCACCCTCACTGAGTCTGGAGAACACATGTCTGTGTTGGGGAGAACACTTGTTTGCGTTGTCTTCACAAAAAGGATTAGAGCAGACTTCCGAGAGCAGTGCAAGAGTGTTTGTTCTCACAGTTCATCACTCATTCCTAGCTCCACTGAAGCATTTATTGTGCGCCTACTATGAGAGGAAAATGTATCAGGAAATAGATCAGATCCCACAAAGTTTAATGCTGACTTCACCCCTTCCCCTCCTCAGGCATCTGGTTCCCCACTGTAGGACAAATATGAAGTTTACTGGGAATTTGAGGAATGGTCTGAATTTTTAATATATTCAGTAGATATTTAGATATGTTAAGAATGATGATGACAATGTATATTCAATAAAAAGAAGGCAACAACTTGAACAGTAATTGTGAGTGAGCAAAAACCAGTGTTAGAGTTAACTCTAAATTTTGACCATAATGCTTATTTATACCAACTAAATTTGAAGGAGCCTAACATATTTGTTGTTAAATATCCCTTCCCTTTATGTTCAGTGCCTTACCTTCCTGTCTTCACTCCCCGATCCTCACCCGCTCTGGCACATCCTTCATCTTACTAATAACTACCCGCCTGTGGTACAACCTTTATTACTTTCCTACCAACTCATGGCCTCTAGCTCTACTTCTTCCTACATCTTCTCTTTCTAGGATATTGCTCCTCCAGGTCACTACAGGCAGGTTATGATAATATCAGGGCTGAGCACACATGGGAAGAAGGATCTGACCAGGGAAGGAGGTATCTGGAAGGAAGTGGATACACATCAAAGGGGATATTGATAGTTCTGGCCCTGTCCTACAATCTCTACCCTTTACATCATGACCATCAGAATCTTACTGGTCCCAAAGGACACTTCTTTGTGACTCATGTAACATTCACTCTACCAAGCTTTGACACACACACAGAATAAAAATGGGAAATAATTACTTGTGCTCTAACCCCTCAGACCTTCAGCCTCTCTTAGATTGACTCATTCTATTCACTCCACATGCTCTTTTGCCATAGCACCACTAATGATATACCAGGGCTGGAGGAGGAAAGAGGCTAAGTCAGCCAACCAGTGGAAATGTTAGGTGTTCGTGGGAGGGCAGGGTGGCTCGTGGTGACATATTTACATGATTGTGAAATACAGGAATGGTAGTGGCCAGTAACGTGATGTTGACTTGTAAGGTGAGAACTAGGGGTCAGAGGAGCAACACTCTGTTGAGGTCAGCTGATGCCCAAAAAAGAATGGTAGCTGGTAAGGCTAAGGCTGGATGTTATGCAAGCCAGACTAAGTGATAAAATGGCAACTTACTAAAGGCTATAGCCGGACAACTGTCCTCAGCTTATGACCCTCTCATTCTTCCACCTTCTTATTTTCCAATTTGCCAAATTACAGAATATTCAAGTTCCTTGTGGTTTCCTTAAGGAGAAATCACCATTTCCCAGTCTGTGTGATCCTAATTACAACTTAGTATCTTGGCATAGCCATTTCTGAAAAGATCAAGTCACAAAACACCATTTCTACATGGCTCTCAAAAAGTCTGGTTTTAAGCACAGTGTTTTTTAAGTTCCAAGCAGAGATAGAAACTTTAGGAATGAACGTAAAAGGATTTTGTTACTAGGTAACTGAGAAATGAATGAAGAAATCTGTGATAACCATCAAGCAGGATCTTAAAAGGGACATATTTGGAAGAGGCGCATATTAGTTACAGTTCTTAGTCACCAAAAACAGAATAAAACCCAAACCACAGCACAGGCTGGTTTGTCTGTGGGGCTAATATTAATTTTTCATGCTACTCTACAAATTCCTGACAATGTTTCTGTAAGGGACACACCCTTAAATAAACAGATATGCAAAAATCCTTCAAGATAAAAGATTTATCTTTTTCTGCAGAGAGATTGAGCCTCTAAAATCAGAGCAAAGTGATCACAGTTGTACAAAAAATGAAGAAATTTAAATGGAAAAATCTCCTAAGTGTAAAGCCACTTCTCCAAGCATCTCTCACCTCTACCAGGATTATTTCTCTGCTCAGCACTAAAGGACTGTCAAAATTTTGTTTTTTAAAAACATTTAGTCTTTTATAATCTGCCAAAGGAAAATGTGCATTAGAAAACTCAGGGATGGAGTAACGTTCATCACAAAGAGGCCTGTGAAAAGATCTGTCTTTTTAGGCATAGAGAATGAAATTTTAAAATAATAGGATCCAAAAAAAAGTGACTTTTATGGTTCCACATGCCATACATCTCTCGAAAATTAGTCCAATATGTTGAAGCAAATTAACTAGAAGCATCTTTGGTAAAAATGAACATAGGAGCACATGAACCTTTCAGTATTCATTTATTATACAACTTCTCCAACTCACTTTAATGATAGAGATTGGTGGGAGAGTGCGGCCTGCTGTAAGAAAAACTGAAATGAGAGAGAGGATACTGGAGTTCTAATCCCGACCTCCCTATTAAACTCAGTATATCATCTAGGGAACATCACTGGGTCTCATTTTTCCCATACGTGAAAGAGTTAAAATTAACTTCCTATCTCCTCACAAATACATAATAGGGATAAAATGAGGTGAGGAGTGGAAAGCCTTCCGAAATGTAAAAGCACACATTGACTTTGGCCTGGACTCAGAAACTCCTGTGAATAAGCTCTCCATAAACACACACCCACCTGCGTCTAGAGGCTGAAGCGCTACAGAAGGCAGCCGAAAACGGCTAAGGAGAGGGGAGAAACTGGGTGACACCCAAATGCAGAGTCTGACAGTTAGTAAAGAGCTGACTCTGGGAATCCACGCCCGAGTGTATGCACACTGAATTGTTTTCACATTTACTTTCCCAACCTGTAGAAGCCAAAACCGAACCTCCCCACTTGTAGGTACTGTCTACTAACTTGGTCACGCATTGTTCTAACCTAATGCTGGGGATGGAGAGGGAGGACGTCCAACTTCTCTGAGCCTCAGTTTCCTCTACACAAAATAAGATGATGAAAAAATCATTGTTAGGGTTTTTCCTAACTCCAGTATCTTGAGTTTGGAAAACTGAAGAAAAAGGAGGGAGAACTGATGAACTGGCTGGGTCATGTCCTGGGAAGCGGGCCAGACATTTCGACTCTATTGTCTCCTCATAATGAAAATAAAGTTGGTTCAGTTAAGGCCAGTGCAGCCTTAATCCAGCACTGGTTTGAAAATCAGTCACTAAACTCAACCGAAAAGCAGCTGATTCTATTTCTGTCTGACTTTCTGGGCCAGAACTCAACCCCCAGTTTATTTGATTTTAATAAATGTATTCTGTTGTTGCGGACATTGTGTAAAATGGAAAAAACAAGTCTAGACTGGTTTCAGTTCAGGAAGTTAGGGCAGGGTCTCCTTATTAAAAATAAACATCCTCTTTCTTGCTTCCTTTTCACTCTTCTCACAAACCTGCTCCCAAAAGCTCTCGGGATCTGGGAGGCTCCAACATGTGATTATTGCCCCAGATTTATGTACAACACCTGACCCCTTCATGCATAATACAGCCGAGAAGGTAAGAAGTTCTTAAAGGAGGCTAACAGTATATGAATATTAACACTGATAAAAAAAATTAATTACCTGAACTCTGGTGGGATCTTCTATCTCCTTTTATAAAAGTTGGCACATCAGCCCCAGTGAATGAGACACATTTTTTTCTGAATCTAGTATTCCATGTTTGTTGGCACTCACCGCCCTTCTAATCTTAATTAAGGACGGTGGCCTTTATCACTTTCTGTGCCAACAGGGTATTCAGTTCTGTAACTAAATCCAGAGTCGAGTTTGTTTTTTAGCCTCATCCTTCCACCTTTTAGCATTTTCCTTTTCTTCTGGGTCTGCCTCTTCCTTTTCTTCTCAAGGGATTTTGTGAAGAGCTATTAAAACATAGAGCTTTCTGATTACTGAAGTGCACAAGTGACCTGCAAAGGAAACACATTAACAAATATTTCTTGTTCTTTAACACTCGGAAGAGCCCTGTAGAGGCAATATAACATGGTGGCTGCTTCTACTACTTACCAACCGTGTGAACTTCCATAGGATTTCTAATTTCTCTACGCCTCAGTTTCTACAATGTAAAATGAGAATAACAGAACTAATCTCATGGGTTTATTGTGAAAATTAAATGAAATTGCATGCATTAAACACTTGGAACATCACTTGGCACAGGGTAAGCATCAATTATTGTACTTGAGGAATACCCCAAAGTGGTCAGAGGTCACACGCTTTGCAAGCTTTCTTTGTTTTTCCTTTTTTTCTGGTGCATACAAAAGCACTAGTTATTCTTTCTACCTCAAATATTCTCCTCACCTTCCCTAGCTGGCAGCCCCTCATCAGCCATCAAGGCCCCCCTTGAATGGTCTCTCTGGATCCTTCCTCAGGCCTCCCAGCTCCCCTCACACCTGGCAATACACCCGACTAACACAGCATTCATCAAATCTTATTATCACTATCAATTCAAATATCTGTCTAATTTTTTAAAAAGAATATAGCACATATTGGGAACTCAATACATAGTTTAAATATCTCTGGGAGACATCCAAACACTGCTCTCAATAATTTTTTTTCTTTACTTCTGTCCATACTGATTGGAAAATGTGTAAGCACATGACAGTGACCATTCACAAAGCACAGAGCTGCCTGGGGCATAGAAAAGGTCTTTGAGCACAGAGTTGGAGGACAGCAAGCAGGGCCTGAAGCCTCAAAACTGGATCTGAGCAATTCAAGAGACTCTATAGAGTTCATCTTTTTAGTTTATAAAATTACCTTGGTTACCTCCAAGAATGAATTTCCTGGAACCTATTGGTTTTCTGCTCTAAGAAACTGTGTATGTATGTGTGTATGTATGTGTTTTCTAGGAAGACCATACAAATTAGCTGCCTCTGGCAAATTAACTTTCTACAGTTTAGCTGGTTACCTAAACAGCCTTAAGGAAATTGTAAGTATAGATTAGACCAGGCATTTACTGATGGAAAATTACATCAGGAAGGTGAAAAGGATTTTTTTATATATAGAAATGAGTATTTATGAACAAGGGAAAGGACCAAGAATAATAAAGGCAAAAAGGAAGACAGATAAAAACAAAGGATAAAAAATAAACTAGAGCTTTTTCCTCTTGTGAAATAAAGAGGCACAAAATACAGGTCTCTCTCTCTCTCTCTCTCTCTCTCTCCTTGGCTCTTGTGTAGTCAGGCTCACAGAAACTTTATGAGATTAAGGACATAAACTGTGTAGACAACAATTTATATTAATTAAATCAGCAAATACGTTAAGATAGCCTAGAGTAGTGGAGGGAGCTCAAATCTGAGCTCTGACTGCAACCCCATCATTTACTGATTCTATGACGGGTTAACCTTTCTAAGCCTAAAATGGGGAACTGAATCTGTTTGGGATCTTTGAGCCTCTCAGATCTGGAAGTCCATATTGCTGTCAATACCTGGGAAGCTTTCCACTATTATTTCATTGAATATGTTTTCAATGCCTTTTCTTGTCCCCTTCTGGAACACCTGTGATTTGGATGTTTGTGTGCTTAAGGTGGTCTGCTGGCTCTCCTAGATTTTCTTCATTTTTTTGGTTCTTTTGTCTTTTCTTTTTTTAATCATCTTAGGTTATTCAAAAAGACTGTCTTCAGGATCAGAAATTCTTTCTTTCTCTTGCTTTAGCCTGCTGCTTACACTCTCAATGGTAGTTTTTAATTCATTGAATGAGTCTTTCAGTTCCAGGAGTTCTGCTACATGCTTTCTTAAGGTATTGATCTCTTTGTAGATTTCCTCCTTCAGGTCCTGGATTGATTTTCTCATTTCATCCTATTGTCTAACTGAGTCTTCTTGTATTTCACTGAGTTTCTTTAAGAGCGTTACTTGTAATTCCCTTTCAGACATATCAAGTGTTTCCTGCTATATGGGGTCTGGTGTTTGAGAATGATAGTGTTCCTCTGGTGGTGTTAAATTTTCTTGTTTTTTCATATTTCTAGTATCCCTACATTGATGCCTAGTCATCTGGTGTTGGCTTCTTCTGTTACTCTAGAGTAGCCCTGGAGGAGAAAGACTCCCCCCTGTAGATTTGTTATATATTGCCCATTGGGTGGAGTGTTTGTTTTGGTTCTGGGTAGACTCAGTACTTTCAGGTAGACTCAGTTGTTCCAGGTAGATTCAGTAGTTCTGGGTAGACTCAGTATTCCCAGGGGATGCCAGCAGCTACATCTGTGGCTAAGGCTGCTCGTGCAGCTGGGCCCACACAGGTGGGTGGGGACTGTGTGGACAACCAGGGTGGTTGGGGCCATGCAGGTGGCTGGATGACTGGGCTCATGTGTGCAAGTGGGGCCACACAAGTGGCTATGGTAGCTGGGACCACTTAGGAAGCTTGATGGCTGGGCCCATGTGGGTGCATGGGACCCCACAGGTGGCGGGACACCAGGGCCCATGAGGGCAGGTGGGGCAGTTGAGGTCATGTGGGCATGTAGAGCCAGGTAGGTAGCTGGGCAGTTGGGGCTGCAAATGTGGCAAAATGGCTGAGTCCAGGTGGGTGGGTGGGACTGTGCTGGTGGCCAGGTGGTTGGGGTCATGTGGGTGTCCAGGGCTGTGTAGGTGGTTGGAAGTCTAGGGCTATGCAGACACCTGGAGCCTCGTGGGTAGTGTGGACCATGCGGGGGGGAGGGGGGGGTATGCTGCACAGGATGAACTCCTGTCTGGGAAGAAGGGCCACAGTTCTGGTTCTAGACAATAGCACAGGCAACTACAATGGTGGTGGGGGTGGGTTTGGGCAGGAGCAGAAGGAGGGTTACCACTGGGAAGTGCTGGTGGCCAAGCAGATCCTTTCTGCCACAAGAATTCCTCCTGGCTAATCCTGGTTTCGGAGGCATGATGGCAGCTGAAGCCATGTGCCCCTTTCTCCTCTACACCACTCTGCTGTGTTTTCATGCTCCACAGTGTCCTCACTGGGCTCTCCCTTCCCTCCCACGTTCTCCCACCTCCCTGTACTTAGCTGTCCTTTCCTTGCTTTGGTCCCTTTCTGTGGGAAGACTGTGCATTGTGCACCTCTAGTCTGCCGTCTTCCCTAAAATGGGGAAAAAAACCATACCTGGAAGGGTTTCTATGGCCATCAGAAATAATATAGGTAAAGTTTCTTGAATATAATGGGCACATAATAAACTATAGATATTATTATTATTAGCCTTACAAAGTATATAAAGCAATGTGAACAAAATGCGGTTCCTAACCTCAAGTGGATGTATAACCAATAAACAAGTGATGCACTAAATTCAAAAATATAACTAAAATGTATTAGAACAATTATTTTCTAAAAATCAATTAGGAATTTTTCAAAAGCAAAAGAAGGAAAAATTCTCTAAAATTTCTAAAGAAAGGGGACTGCAGGGGCGTGCCTGGGGTCCTCCCGCAGACCCAGAAGGAGAAGGAGCCGACAGGATTACCCCCGGTGTTGCAACGGAGGGATCTCGGGGAAAAGCGAGCCTGCTGCCCGCCAACCCAGCCCCATGAAAAAGACACTCAGATGCAGCAGGGGTTCTTTCACAGCAGTTCTAGTTTATTGCCATTACACTGCAATTTATATAAGCAAGCAAGTAGGGGCTTTCCATGAACTAACCAATCAATTAAAGGATCACGCAGGCATGCATTTTGTACTAACATGTTGAGCATAGTGATCATGCAGGGTTCACAAGTGCGGAAATACTGGAGGACCAATAAAAACCTTTTGGAGCTATCTTGGGTTATGCCTCCCCTACTTCCCGTGGACGCCATCTTCATCCTCCACCCATAGGCACCATGTGGCTCATAGATAATGTTTGCTCCTAAAAATGGGCCCAACAGGGGAAAAATGTGTAAGACATAAAAGGTTGCAAGATTTGCCTCCTAAGACGAACACAATATAATGACTTGGCATTTTTATTAGGAAATAGATTTTCACCCAGATTATTTTCAGGCCAATTAAATACTGCATCAGTGGTTGCATAAGATGTAGGGTTTGAGCTGGTTGACAGAAAACAGAGGAAATGCAGGTAGGCAAAGGGAAAGGAAAGCATTTCAAAAAGAATGGGGTGGTGCAAAGCAGACAGACCCAGGTGTTTGAAATGATTCTGAGCCTTTAAATAACACCCCCTCACCACCACCACCTGCCCAGTCCCATTGAAACAAATTCCTGACACCCTTGTTTATTAAGAGTTATCGTCTGGACTTTTTTTCTTGTATCCTTGCACTAGACTCAGAGCCCTATTGCTCATCTCAATTCTTGACTTCCTGCCACATTTCCCATCTACAGCCTTGCACTCTGCCTTAAGACCCAACATATAATAGTGTTCCTCTGGTTCTCTTCCTTGATTCTCTTCCTTGATAATAATTTGAACTTGCTTCTTAAATTGTGTCTGTTTCTGGTCCCTCCTGATGACTCAGCCTGATCCCATAAGGTTATTAGAACTAGCGTTCATGCCAATTCCTTGGCTCCTAGAGAGGGAATGGAAAAAGACGTGGAAAAGACAAGATATTTGTACATTAACTTGCCTGAAATGGAGTACTTAGGAAAGTGAGTGGATAAAAACATTGGCAAAATCTCTTGCAAAATTATAGAGTTCTTTCCACATTGCCTCTCTCATAAAACACTTTGTGTTTGCCAAATTATATTAGCTGAGAAGGCCCACGGCCCACCAAAACCTAAGTGACAGATTGCAACTTTGGGTCTGAGGTTATGCCAGGTCACTGAACTGCCTATGTAGCCAAAGTCAGCCTCCAGGGTGGGAAGTGATTTCTCTTGTCTTCTTAAAGGGCAGTATTTATGCTCACAGTCATGTTTTTTATACAACAAGCCCAATTGTAAGCCATCATTAAGAAAGTGAGTTAGGGGGCCGGCCCGGTGGCGCACTGGGTAGTGCGCCGCTTGGGAAGCACGGCGGCACTCCCGCCCGAGGGTTCGGATCCCACATACGGACCGGTTCCCGCTCACTGGTTGAGCGAGGCGCGGGAGCAGCGCCGAGGGTTGCGATCCCGTTGCCGGTCCCCGGTCCAGTACGGGGGCAACGCTGAGGGTTGCGATCCGTTGCCGGACACGGAAAAAGACAAAATAAAAAAAAGAAAGTGAGTTAGCAATATTTTTAGTGTGACTTGGTTAAATAACAAATATGTATTGATCGCCTACTCTGTGCAAATCAACTCAATGGACTTATGTGATTTAAACTCTATGTAACTCAATTTTGTTTAAAAACGTTTTTTTTTCTTTGCAATATATTGTTTGGTGTTATTATTATTACTCACAAATGAGTCAAAAAAGAGTAAGCAAAAGGAGATAACAGTCATTCCTAAGGATTCACCTCTTTCACCTATCCCTGAGTATTAAACAGTTGGTTCTATGGAGGAAGATGAGTAAAAACCCATTTAGGGAAAGGGGTATTTCCATTTATTTTGAAAAATACATGTGAAGTGTTTCATTTGCATGGGCTGATGACTCCTAACTTTGTATTTCCAGTTCAGATCAGTCACTGAACCCTAACCACTTCCTCTACATTTCTATATAGATATTATAAAAATATCTCAACTCATTATACCCACTTTTACTTCTCCCTGCAAATTGTAAATGGCTCTAGATTAGCACCAACTGTGCAACCCAGAAGCAAAGGAACCATCCTTGACACTGGATCTTTACCCCTACATTCATTGGTTCACTATTACCTCTTAAATAGCTCTAGTTCTGTCTTCTCTTTCTTCCTCTTCAACATCATCTTAGTTTGAGCTACCATCACTTCATACCTGGGCTACTGTAATGCCTCCAGCCCAGCTGATTTCCCTTTATTAATTCTTGCCCTTCTCCAATCTATTCTCCACAGTGCTGCCAGACTCATTTATAAAAAACACAATCTGATTATGTTTCTCTTCTGAAAGTTCTTCAGTCATTTCCAGTTACTTTTAAGACTTTTTTAAAAAAAAAATCAGATCTTTTGTATTTTTATATTGTTGTACTTAATTCTCCAGCCTCGTCTTGTATCTTTTTTTTTTTTTTTTTTTTTTTTTTTTTTTTTTTTTTTTTTTTTTCCT
>NW_007728705.1:223193-224361 GCF_000696425.1 Galeopterus variegatus | reverse complement strand
GGGAGCGCTGCCACGCTTCCCAAGCGGCGCACCATCCAGTGCGCCACCGGGCCGGCCCTCTCTTGTATCTTATAATATTCCAGACCTCATTCCACCTTACAACTTATGTAATTACTGTCCCTTCAGCCTGTAAGACTCTATCTCTTCCTTTCCTTCTTTCTCCTTTATCCATTAAACTCTTATTTATACCTCAAATTTCAGATCAAACATTTTTATTTAAGAATTTTTTTTCTAACCCTCTAAGTCTGGATCCTCTGTCATATACTTTCTTAACTCTCTGTACTTTTCCTTCATTAATCTTATCAAAGTTTATAATCAAGCCTTTTTGTGATTATCCACAAAACTATGTGTTCCGCCAGGGTGGAGATCTATCCATCTGGCTTATTAGTACAGCACAACTCATCGTTGGACATCTGTTTGGGATAGTTGGGAATGAGCTAATCCAAAGAAACATCCAAATATGAATTAGTAAACTGAAGATCAATGTGGATTAGGTACAGACCCTCAAAAGAATTCTTCTAATCTTTGTTTCCTCTTAGCATCTTCCACTATGTCATATAAAATTATTTACTTATTTTTAATTTATATTCAGATAGTGTATTGTTTGTTTTCTCTGCTACACTGACCTCAGATTTTGCAACAGCATCAGAAAAAGCCAGAAAATTATTTTTAAAAATCTTCAAACTGTTAGGGAAAGCAATTTTCAAACTAAAATTTTATTTCTAGGTAAATTATCATCTCAGAGGAAGGAGAAAATGAATAAATTTTTAGACCAAGGCTGTAATTTCTTACCAATCACAAATATATGTTGGTAGAAGATTTACTTCAAAAAACTGTAAAAAAGAAAAAAGAAAAAAGAAAAAAAAAGAAATTGAATGCAAAGAGTGGTAAATATACATGTAAATCAAAACAATGATAGAAGTTTGGAAGAAAAAGGCATAAAAGGCTTAGCAAATAAAAGCACAAAATAAAATCTTAGAAATAAATATAAATACATCAATAAATGTAAATTAACTTGATTTTTAAATTCTGTCAATATGTATTAACAAGATAGCTAAATAAGATATAAGGACTGTATTAGTCAATTTCCGTTGCTTATAACATAACTTCCTGAAACTGGGTGATTTATAAGAAAACAAAGTTTTTTACTTTTACAGTTTCTGAGGCT
>NW_007728705.1:215912-222302 GCF_000696425.1 Galeopterus variegatus | reverse complement strand
TGTGCTAGGGAAGACTCTATGTGGTGACTCTGCCCCAGGACAGATCTCTTCCTGGGTGCCCAGGTTTTTTCATACATCCTTTGAAATCAGGGTGGAGTCTCCCAAACTTCCACAGCTCTGGCATTCTGTGGGCCTGCAGACCTAACACCATGTGGATGCCACCAAGCCTTCTGGACTGTATTTTCCAAAGCTGTATGTCCAGACTCACCTGGGGCCTAAGCCAAAGCAGCCAGGGTGCTGGTGCTGGAAGCAGTTCCCTGAGGTGACCCTGGGCAGTGAGCTGGAGGAAGGCGCCTTGGGCCTGTTCCCTGAGACCATTCTGTCTCCCTAGGTCTCTGGGCCTATAACAGAAGACACAGTCTCCAAGATCTCTGAAATGCCTTCAAGGTCTTTTCTCCCTTCTCTTCATAATCACTTTCTTCTGTACTCATCTCTTTAGCAAATTTTTTTTTTCTGAAAATATTCTCTGCTTCTCTACCACATGGCCAGGTTGCAAATTTTCTAAATCCTTATGCTCTGCTTCCCTTTTAAGTTCTGGCTTTATATCATGCCTTTGCTGTCATAACTTGGTGAAGGCTGTTACGAGTAACCATGCAGTTTCCTTAATGCTTTGTTTCTTAGAAATTTCTTCTGCCAAATATTCTGGATCAGCACCTTTAAATTTCACATTCCATAAAACATTTAAGCATGCACAGAATGCAGCCAAGTTCTTTGCCAATTCGTAGAAAGGGTGATCTTTGCCCCAGATTCCAATAAACTCCACTTTATTTCTATCTGAGACCTTAGAATGGTCTTTACAGTCCATATTTCCATAAGCTTTCTGGTCACCACCATTTAATCAGTCACTAAAACATTCCAAACTTTCCCTGGTTTTCTTGTTTTCTAAACTTTCACCAGCATACAGCATATAGTTTTTTTCTAGCCTGCTCCTCCAAATTCCTCCAGCCTCTCCTCAACACGCACTACCAAAGCTGCTTCAACATTTTCAAGTATTTGTTATAAGCAACACTCCACTTCTCTGTTGCCAGTTTTCTGTACTAGTCCATTTCTGCCACTTATAACAAACTACCTGGAACTGGGTAATTTGTAAGAAAACAAAATTTATTGCTTACAGCTTTGGAGGTTGGAAAGTCCAAAGTCCAGGGAACACAGCTGGTGAAGGTGACCCAGGGGGAAATGGCTGAGAAGAGAGAGAGAGACAGAGAGAGAGAGACAGAGAGAGAGAGAGAGAGACTCTCATATGCTCTCCTCAGAACCACACCCACGACCACCATTATTAATCCATTCATTATGGCATGGTCTTCAGAATCTAATCACCTCTTCAAGGCCCCACCTTTCGATTACCATAATAGGATTTCCTACCTTCAAAAGTTACAATGGGGATTAAACTTTAATGACTTTGGGGGACCATTCAGTCCACTGCAAGGATTTATGAAAACGTAAATAAAATAAATAGAAAAAATGATGTCAATCAAATACATAGCTAAAGAAAACTGTTATAGCTAAATTAAATTAGTACAAGTTAACATAAACTTTAACAGGGAAAACATTGTTAAGCATTGAAAGAGGGACACTAACGAACAGTTGAAGGAACAATTGACTGGAAATCTAAGAAAATTTTCAAGTTATATGTAGTACCTAAAAACATACAAAGCAACAGTTGTAAAAATTGTAAGATTCGAAAAATCAACAATTAGACTGAAGATTATCATCATTAATGGGTTACTCAAATAGATAAAAATAATTGAATAAAGCCAAGGAAGTTTTGAATAACACAGTAAATAAGCTTGACAAAATAAGCAAATATACATCTCTGCTGTGTACACAATAATTAAAGAATAAATTTTATGCAAATATGGAACATTTATTAAAATTTGCTGTATATAACACCTATGAATTTAGAAAACTTTAAACACTACTAAATAATTCGTGCTAAAAAGGAAACAATATGTAAAATATTTTTAAAATTTTAAAATTTCTATTTTAAATAAATTATACCAGAGAATAGAAAAAAGAGAAAATTTTTCTGCAACTCATATTATAAGGCTAGTGTCGTTTTTCTATCAAACAGGCCAAGAATAGTGTAACAAAGGAAACTTATAGGCCTATCACACTCATAAACTCAGATGTAAAACTCCAAAACAAAATTTTAGCAAAACTTTAGCAAAATTTTGCAAAAATATTAGCAAAAATTGATGGATCATAAACAAGTAAGACATTCTAGTTGTGCAAGGATGTTTAACATTAGAAAATCTATTATTATGGGGCCGGCCCAGTGGCGCACTGCTACAGTGTGCCGCTTGGGAGCCCGGCGGCTCTCCCGCCGAGGGTTCGGATCCCACATACAGACCGGCCACTCACTGGCTGAGTGAGGGGCGGGCGCAGCACCGGGGGTTGCGATCCCGTTGCCGGTCCCAGCCCGGTACGGGCGCGACACTGAGGGTTGCGGTCCATTGCCGGACACGAAAAAAGACAAAAAGGAAAAAAAAAAAAAAGAAAATCTATTATTGTAACTCACCATCTTGAGAGTTCAATGGGGAGAAAACCTACTATATTTCAATAAAGAAGAAAGCATTACAAATAATTCAACACTCCTTGATGATTTTTAAAATAATAACTCTAAACAAATTAAGATTATATGTGAGCATTATTCTCCTGATACTGGATATCCATTGGAAAACCTATAAATACATCACATTATATTAGGGGGAACATTAGAAGCGTTTCCTTTCAAGTTAGTAACAAGGTAAGAATACCCACTATCTACCATATTCCCACCAATGCAATAAAACAAGAAAAATAAATCTAAGGTGTATTATTTTGGAATAAATATACAAAATTGGCCCTTGTCAACATATACAGATTATATAATTGCCTACATGGAAAATCCAAGTAATCTATATGCAAATTTTTATAATTAATATGAAAGCTCAATAAAGTTATCAGACATTATGAATCATATTCCAGCTTTTGGGTGGTTCACATTTGCACAATACAATTTTTCTATTCTTTTATTTTAGATCTTTCTGTATCTTTTGTCTTAAATGTGTCTCTTAGAGACCACATACCGTTAGACCTCTTTTAAAAACTCTATTCTAAAAGTCTAGTGAGTTTTGCCCATTTACATTAATTAGAATTGCTTCTATGTTAGGACTATTTTCTACAATATAATGCTTTTTACACAATAAATTAAAGACTTTCTCACAACATTTATAATTATTTGTTTACATGTCTTCCTATCCCTCTATAGACTGTAATATTCTTGAGGAAAGATTTTAGCACATATATGGCATAGAGTAGATACAGTAGTTTAAAGTGTTTGTAGAATAAATGAGTCAATAAATGAAATATCATTATTATGCCCAGAAATTTCCTATCACTGATATGTTTTCTTGCTTTTCTAAATTCAATTTAGGTCTGCCAGTTATCTCGTTTCGGTTAGAGAATGGTTTATAACACCAAGGTCAAGGGTTTGGATCCCCTTACCAGCCAGCCACTAAATAAATAAATAAATAAATAATTCACTTTAGCAAATAATTATTAAGTGCTTGACAGAGTTTGGACATGTTGTCCTCCCGAAACTCATGTGGAAATCTGATCCCCAATGTGGCAGTGTTGGGAGCCGTTTGAGTCATGGGGGAAGATCCCTCATGAATGGATTAATGCTCTTGAGGGAGGTGGGTACTGAGTTCTCACCTTATTTGTAGTTCCTGTCAGAGCAGGTTGTTTAAAAGACCCTGGCACCTCCTCTCTCTCTCTCTCTCTTGCTTCCTCTCACCGTGCGATCTGCCTGTACCTGCCGGCTGCCTGCTGCTTTCCGCCATGAGTAGAAGCAGCCTGAGGCCCACATCAGATGAAGCTGTCCCAGAATCATAAGCCAAATAAACTTCCTTTCTTTATAAATTACCCAGTCTTATGTATTCTGCTATAGCAACACAAAATGGACTAATACAACCACGCTTAACTATTTACCAGGCAATGTAGTATGAGTGGCATTGGAATAGAGATGAGTTGAACGTAATCTTCACTCTCTAGATGTCTACAATCTAATACAAATGGTATGATGTAATTTAGTGCAAGTGATATATATACACAAACATGTAAATATGCATACAAAGAACTATTCTAAGTCATATAAAGCCCAAGGCATGCAAGCCCCTGATGTCCTTTTGAACAAGTCAGTTGGCAGTTCTGAGCCCCCATTTCTCCATAAGAACTTTATAAAAATAAATTACATTATCTATTTCAAAATAATATTTTAAACTATATTTTATATTCATATGCATATGCGAATTTTTATTATAGATTTGTTCAGTCATTTACATATTTTTTTATTTCTAATTCTCTTCAGAGATGCCTGTATTTGATATGAGTAATAAGAATTGCCTCCCTTTTATGCATATATTTTATTTTATTTTTTAAATATTGGTGCATGCTGTTAGTGGGAATTTTTTCCTTAAATCATCTTTTAAGCCCTAGGTAATTTAAATAACATACCATATGCCATCGTCTGTATAAGTGTATTTAGAAAATCACTAAAATGTTTTAATATGTTTTACTTTCCTGATCTTTTCTTTCAGGATACTCAAAATGCCTGAGGGTTCTTTAACTGCCCTGTGTTTGAGCAATTAATTCTAATCTAACACCATATGGAAACCATCCCCACCAGCCAGCCTTGCCAAACCAATTCGTGGCAGCCTATGTTGTTGCTTTCTTTTTGTGCGACAGAAAGACATGCTGGCAAGAAGAGTAGTGAGTCTGTCTTTTTACTTCTCTTTGAGCCTACACAGGAAACTCCCAGCCAGATGAACTGTGCCTGGCCCTGGAAAGGGAGAGTCCAAGTGCAAAGCAGAATGTAAAGATCAAATGTGAGAGCTGAGAAGTCCAAGTAAAATTGCCAGATTAGCTACAGTCAAAGTTGACCTCCATTTGTTCCAGGAACATTTTTATTTTTGTACCATTGTTCATTTGATTTATTTCTGGCAACAAAATATTAGTATTTAAACACTGCTTTTTTCAACAGTCCATGGTATAGAGAACAGCCAATATCGTATGTGATTTCTACTCATTCCCAAGAATCTTTGGCTTCGATACACGTATCCTCAAAAATCCTCCAGCTCTGGCCGTTGACCTTGTGAGAAAGTTCATATGTCACTATCATCAGGGAATAAGAAGTACTGAAATTCATTCCAACACATAACAGCACAGCTTCTTGGAAAAGGGAAAATGATACAAAATTTTCTTCCTTTCAGCTATTCAGTAAATGTTCTCTGAATGTAAAAAATTTGAATATGTAGAGAGAGGAGAAGCTCCAGGATGGCCATCCTCTTTTAATGAATTAACTTTTTCTCTGTTACTTATAGATAATACAATTCATATTTTTCCTTTTAAAGCTAAAAATTGTGCTTTCTTTGCAGTTATTTGGCATAGATGAGAGTCTTGTTTTGATGAACCAGAAAAAAATAGAGAGGAGAAAGAAATGAAACACTACTTAATAAATATTAACTATTTATATTAATGTAATGAAAAGGTAATTAATTAAATTAGTTAACTCTTCCTTTTGGCAATCTTTCATATATTCTTATTTTCTTCCCATAAAACTTCTTATATCCATAACCTGCAAAAGATTGGTGCTGTACATGAAGTCAGGTTCTTTACACAACCTCATGTGGCATGCACAGGTCCACTCCAGAAAATTAATATGTGAAAATGCAGATGTAAAGACACACACATAAGGGGACAATTTACATCCCAAACACAGTAAGGAAACTTTTTTTTATTTTACCTTTCCACAGGGATTCTTGCTTTTCAAGTGGTTTTACTAAGATTTTCCTTAAAGAGAGAGTGTGTTTTTAAATACATTTACATTATAACTTAATTTTACAATGTTATTGTCTGGAAACTTTTCAGGAATATTGCTATTTCATGAACAGGATAATCATTTAATTTAACAGTTGGAATGCTACATAAGCCAAAGGTAGAAAAAAAAACAGTGAAATAGTATTTTTTCCTTATTTGAACATACTATGTAATTATTTTGTATTTCAAATTACATCAATTTCCTATCTTCACAAGAAATTAAATTTATATTTCAATTAAGGGACAAATATAGTTTCAGTTAAAGTTAAGAGACTGCAGTAGTGAATTTTTTTAATTAATTTTTTATTGAAACAGAATTGATTATACTTATTTGTGTTGTACAGAGTTGACTATCAATACTTGTGTACAATATGTGATGATCAAATCAGGATAATGAGCATATTCATCATTACAAAATGTAACCATTCTTTGTGTCCATTACCCAGTTTCTTGCTAACCTACCACTTCCTACCTCTAGTAACCACAGTTCTGTTCTCTTCCTCTGAAATTTCAGTCTCCCTCCCTCCCTCC
>NW_007728705.1:164758-215398 GCF_000696425.1 Galeopterus variegatus | reverse complement strand
CCCTCCCTCCCTCCCTCCTTCCTTCCTTCCTTCCTTCCTTCCTTCCTTCCTTCCTTCCTTTCCTCTCTCTCTCTTTCTCAGCTCCCACTTACAGTATTTCTCTTTCTATGCCTGACTTATTTCACTTTACCTGATTTTCTACAACCTGATCCATGTTGTGGTGAATGGCAGACTTTCATTCTTTTTTATGGCTGATTAGTATTCCACTGTATACATGTACCACACTTTCCATATCCAATCATCTGTCAATGGGCATTTAGGTTGGTTCCATAACTTGATTATTGTAAATAGAGCTACAATAAACATGGTAGTGCGGGTATCCCTTCAACATGATGATTTCCATTCCTTTGGGTATATACTCAGTGGTGGGATTGCTGGATTTTATGGTAGTTCTATCTCCAGTTGTTTGAGAAACCTCTATACTGTTTTCCATAATGGCTGTATGAATTTACAGTCTCACCAGCAGTGTAGAAGGGTTCTTCTTTCTCCACATCTTTGCCAGCATTTGTTATTTGCTGTCATTTTGGTAAAAGCCAGACTAGCTGGGGTGAGATGATACCTCAATGTGGTTTTGATTTGCATTTCCCTGATGGTTAGCGATGTTGAGCATTTTTTTCATATACCTCTTGGCCATTTGTATGTCTTTTTTTTCAGAAATGTCTATTCAACTCTTTGGTTGACTTTTTAATCAGGTCACCTGTTTTTTCTACTGTTAAGTTTTTTGAGTTCCTTGTAATTGTGGATATTAATCCTCCATTGGATGTACAGTCTGCAAATATTCTCTTCCATTCTGTATGTTGTCTTTTTACTTTGTTGATTATTTTTTTGGCCGTGCAGAATATTTTTAGTTTGATATAATCCTATTTGTTTATTTTTTCTTTTGTTGTCTGTGTTTTGGGGATCTTATAAAGTCTGTGCCCAGTCCTACATCCTGAAGTGTTTCCCCTATATTGTCTTCTATGAATTTTATAGCTTCAGGACTTACATTTAAGTCTTTAATCCACTTTGAGTTGATTTTTGGTATAGGGTGAGAGGTACAGGTCTATTTTCATTTTTCTACATGTGGATATCCAGGTTTTCCAGCAAAATTTATTGAAGAGTCTGTCTTTTCCCCAATGTATGTTCTCAGTTCTTTTGTAGAAGATCAAATGGCTGTACATATGTGGATTATTTTCTGGATTCTCTATTCTGTTATGTTGGCCCACGTGTCTGTTTTTGTGCTGGTACCATGCTGTTTTGGTTACTATAGCTTTGTAGTATAATTTGTGGCATGGCCCATGCCATGGCAGGATCCTAAAGGAGTCAGCCTGGGCTGCCCTCTCTGAGTTGGCAGGGCCGCTGGAGGGAGAGCTGCTGGCAAGGCTGCAGCTACGAGCACTTGCTACAACCATAAGGGTTCCTGCCTCGGCTTCGTGGCTTTTGCCCTCTCTTTCGATATTTTGGTTAGCATGGCAGTTCTCTGAATTCCTAAAAGATTATAAAAATATCACAAATGACTTTGCAGTCATTGAACTAAACATTCCCACAGAGGATCTGAGTAAATTGGACAATTTAAAATTATCCCCTTATGATAAATTTACCACACCAACATATGTTCCAAAAGCACCGATCATGACTAAATATGAGCTGCAGCCTAATATAAGTTGGTAAACATCATTTACTGGAGATTATATTAATGGCAAGAGAATGGTTGGCATTAATGAGAAATTATGTGATTGGGACAAATTAAGTATATGGGAACGAAACTGTAGAACCCTCTTTACTTGGTGGTGTCCAGTTTTAAATAAATCATTAAGAATCAGGTGTTGGGATAAAAATATATGCTGTAAAATTATTAAACGTGCAAAATTAGAGCTTAGAGAAATAAGAGAGTGCAACTGGTTTTGTGAGGGATGGTGCTGTGCACAAGGACACTTTAACATTTAGATCAAGATTACAGGGCCACAGCAACTACATAACATTAAAATGTGCATGATAATGCTACTCAAAAATCCACTGTTCTTTTTATATTTGGCTCCCACCCTGTTAACAGGGTGGATATTAACCACAGCTTCCTAACAGAAAAAGGTCACAAGATAACTTCAAGACAATGAAGGGATGGCCGATCTGATAACCTGATTCCAGGAAATAGAAGCATGAGTTTATCACCTAAGACGTGCTGACCTCTAAAAAAGTTTCCTCCCTGCTTTTTGGACTATTGATTTAAGCTTGCTGATACAATAAAAATAGTACCCCCAAACGCCCCTGCAGAGAAAAATCTAAATAAAAGGCATTGTCTCATGCTCTACTGGGCTCCAGCTGCAACATGCTGACAGCCCGCAGAGAGAGAACGTGCATACTGATGCATTGAGGTCTCTGTGTTTTTTATTTTCGCCGGCTTCCTCATCCCTCTTTCAAGGACCCACAACTCGACTGGAACTGTTCTCCAGCAAATTTGAAGTCAGGTATGTCTTCAGCTTTATTTATTTGCAGAGTTTTGCTTTGACTATTTGGGGTCTTTTGTTGTTCCATATGAATATTAAGATTGTTTTTTTCTATTTCTGTGAAGAATGCCATTGGTATTTTGACGGGAATTGATTGAATCTGTAGATCTCTCTGGGTACTATCAACATTTTCACAATGTTAATTTCTCCAGTCCATGAACATAGGATGTCTTTCTATCTTTTTGTGTTCTGTTTAGTTTCTTTCAGCAGTGATTTGTAGTTCTCATTGTAGAAGAGATGTTTCGCCTCCTTGGTTAAATTTATTCCTAGGTATGCAATTGGGGGGGCGCGGCTATGGGTTTGTTTCGTTGATTTCTTTTTCTGCTAGTTCATTGTTGGAATATAAAAATGCTACTAATTTTCATATACTGATTTTGTATCCTGCAACTTTACTGAATTCATTTATCAGCTCTAAGAGTGTTTTAGTAGAGTCTTTAGGCTTTTCTATTTATAGGATCACATCATCTGCAAACAGGGAAAATTTGACTTCATCTTTTCCAATTTGGATGCCCTATTTCTCTCTCTTGCCTGATTGCTTTAGCAAGTACTTCCAATATTACCTTAATAGGAGTGGTGAGAGTGGACATCCTCACCTTGTTCCTGTTCTTAAAAGAAAAGCTTTCAGCTTTTGCCCATTTAGGATGATATTAACAATGGGTTTGTCATATCTGGCTTTTATTGTATTGAGATACTTTTCTTCTATAACTAATTTCCTGAGAGTCATTATCACGAAGAGATGTTGAATTTTGTCAAATGCTTTTTCTGCATCTATTGATGTGATAACATAGTTTTTGTCCTTGGTTTCACTGAAGTGGTGTATCACATTTATTGATTCGCATATGTTGAATCATCCTTGCATCCCTGGGATGAATCTGTCTTGCTCATGATGTATAATCTTTTTGATGTGCTGTTGTATTCCATTTGCTAATATTTTGTTGAGCATTTTTGTGTCTATGTTCATCAGAGAAGTTAGCCTGTGGTTTTCTTTTTTTGTTGTATCTTTGTCTGTTTTTGGTATCAGGGTGATGCTGACCTCATAGAATGAGTTTGGGAGAATGGCTTCTTTTAATTTTTTGGAATAATTTGAAAAAAATTGGTATTAATTCCTTTTAAAGGTTTGGTAGAATTCAGCAGTGAAGCAATTTGGTCCTGGGTATTTCTTTGTTGGGAGACTGTGATTACTCCTTCAGTCTCATTGCTTGTTATTGGTCTGTTCAAGTTTTCTATTTCTTCTTTGTTCAGTCTTGGTAAGTTTTATGTGTCCAGAAATTTATCCATTTCCCCTAGGTTTTCAAATTTGTTGGCATATAGCTGTTCATAATAGTCTCTAATGATTCTTTGTATTTCTGTGGTACCTTTTTCATTTCTGATATTTGTCATTTGGGTCTTTGTTCTGCTTTTTTCAGTTAGTCTAGCTAATGGTTTATCTATTTTGTTTATCTTGTCAAAGAACCAACTTTTTATTTCATAGATCTTTTGTTTCATTTTTTGAATCTATATTTCATTTAATTCTGCTATGATCTTAATCATTTCCTTCCATATATTGATTTTGGGGTTAAATTGTTCTTGTTTTTCCAGGTCTTTGAGGTGTAATGTTAGGTTGTTTATTTGAAGTCTTTCTATTCTTTTATGTAAGCATTTATTACAATGAACTTCCCACTGCTTTTGCAGTGTCCCTGAAGTTTTGGTATAATGTCTTTAATTTTCATTAGCTTCAAGAAATGTTTTTATTTCCTGTTTAATTTCTTCTTTGACTGAAAGATTGTTTAGGGGCATGTTGTTTTATTTCCATGTATTTGTACAGTTTCTGAAATTTTGCTTGCTATTAATTTCTAGTTTAAATCCATTCTGGTCTGAAAACATACTTGAAATGATTTCAATTTTTTGAAAAACTTGTTGAAACTTGATATGTAACCTAACATGTGGTCTATCCTGGAGAATGTTCCATGTGCTGAGTACAGTTTCTGAAATTTTGCTTGCTATTAATTTCTAGTTTAAATCCATTCTGGTCTGAAAATATACTTGAAATGATTTCAATTTTTTGAAAAACTTGTTGAAACTTGATATGTAACCTAACATGTGGTCTATCCTGGAGAATGTTCCATGTGCTGTTGAAAAGAAAGTGTATTCCATAGCTGTTGGATGAAATGTTCTGTAGATGTCTGCTAAGTCCAACTGGTCCAAAGTGTTGTTTAAATCTTGTGTTTCTCTTTTGATTTATTGCCTAGATGATCTGTTAAATGTTGAGATGGGGTGTTAAGATTCCCAACTATTATTTTATTGGGGGTCTATCTCTCTCTTTAGATTCAATAGTGTGTGTTTTAAATATCTGGGTGCTTATATATTTAGGATTGCTATGTCCTCTTGCTGGATAGATCCCTTTATCACTGTATTATGACCTTCTTTGTCTCTTTTTACAGTTTTTTATTTAAAGTCTATTTTATCTGCTGCTAGAATAGCTACTCATTTATTTTTGGTTTCCATTTGCATGGTATATCTTTTTACATCTTTCCACTTTGAGTCTGTGTGAGACTTTACAGGTGAGGTAAATTTCATGTAGGCAGTATGTAGCTGGGTCTAGTTTTTTAATCTACTCAGCCAGTCTGTGACTTTTGCATGGGATTTCAATCCACTTACATTTAAGGTTGTTATTGACAGGTATTGTCTTACTCCTGGCATTTTATTGATTTTTGTATGGTTCTTTTAAATATCTTTGTTCCTTTCTTTCCCTTTCATTGTTCTCAGTGTTTGTTGGTTTTTTGAAGTGGTAAGATACAGTTCCTTCCTTTTTTCCATTTGCATATTTGCTCTACCAGTGGGTTTTTTGTTCTTTCTCATGTATTCATGGTGGCAATCATCATTTTTTGGAATCCAGATACAGGACTCTTGTAGTGCTGGTCATGTGGTGGTAAACTTCCACAGTTTTTATTTTTCTGGGAAATATACTATTTCTCCTTCATTTCTGAAGGATGGCCTGGGTGGGTATAGTATTCTTGAATGGCAGTTTTTTTCTTTTAGTACTTTACATGTATCATCCCATTCTCTCCTGGCCTGTAAGTTTTCTGCTGAGAAATGTGCTGTTAGTATAATGGGGACTCCCTTACAAGTGACTTGACACTTCTCTTTCGCTGTTTTTAGGATTCTTTCTTTGTCTTTGACTTTTGACAGTTTGACTACAATGAGGTTTGCCTGGTGAGGATCTTATTTGATTGAATATGACCGGGAACCTTTGAGACTCTTCTATCTGAGGCCGTATTTCTCCCAATACTCAGGAGGTCTTCTGCTACTATTTTGTTGGATGGGTTTTCAATGGCTTCTCCTTTCTCCTCCCATCTGAAAAACCCATAATTCAGATGTTTGTACACTTATGGTTTTCTGACAGCTCTTGTAGGTTTTTTTCAAATTTTTAATTCTTTTTTTTTTTTGGTCTGCCTGGGTTATTTCAGAAAGCCTGTCTTCAAGGTCAGAAATTCTTTCTTCTGTTTGCTCTAGCCTGTTGCTTAAGCTCTCTGTTATATTTTTTATTTCATTAAGTAAATCCTTTGGTTCGATGGTTCTGCTATGTTCTTTAAAAGGTTATTTATCTTTTTATAAAGTCCTCCTTTAGATCCTGGATTGTTTTCTTTTCATTTTGTGTATTTCATTAAGTAAATCCTTTGGTTCGATGGTTCTGCTATGTTCTTTAAAAGGTTATTTATTTTTTTATAAAGTCCTCCTTTAGATCCTGGATTGTTTTCTTTTCATTTTGTTCCCCCATAGGAATGCTGAGGCCCTCTATAGCTGTTCAGCTGGAGTACACACTCAGGGTGAGGCCTCTGTGGTTATGGACAGACATCTGTGACCCTAAGAGCATGACTAGAACACTCCAGATCTCTTCAGCTGAGGTGGGGCTAATCTGCACAAGGTCTTTGGGGCTCGTGGGCTGCTGTGCCTTCAAGAAAGATGCTAGATCACTCTGAAGCCCCCTTGCTGAGGCAGGCAGCCCTAGGTGGGCTCACTGGTGTTGCAGGCACATGTTGTGCCTGGGAGAGGCATGTAAGTTCTCCAGTACCTCTTCAATGCATTCTCCTTCTTTGTGGGAAACACAAGCAATGTTTCCTTCTAGCTGGCTATCTTCTGTAGTGGATTGTTTAGAGCAACTTCATTGAGCTTTTGTGATGTTCAAGAACTGCCCCGGGTTTGCAGATCAGCTCAGTTCAAAAACCATGTATGAGCACTTACTGTGTGCCAGATGATGTGTAAGGGACAACAAAAATTGTGAAACAGTCAATTTGTCATTTAGTAAGATGCAATGTGGCTTTTCCACTAGAGCAAAATTGCATCTGTTTTTCTTAGAAGAGAATTCTACAGGTAGTATATAATTAAAAAATAAAGGCATTTTCAGATATTGGCATAATACCATGATCACATTCAAGAAACTGTAAAGAAATCGATGCACTAAGGTTATCTAATACATGCTCCATATTCAGATCTCTCCAATTTGTCCCATTAATGTTCTTTTATACCTTTTTTTCCCTCCATTCAGGACTAGATCAAGGATCATTCACTTCATTTAGTTTAGTCTCTTTGAATTAAAAACATTTTCTTTGGAAGGCATCACAGAATGCAGGCTTCACAGGAAGCTTCCCTCCACCCACGTCTTCTCTCTCACCTTCAAACATCAAAGGCCTTCTGTCCTTACAACATCTCCTTAACCCTGCTGCTGCCCCAGCCATCATTTGTCTTCTTCCCTTCCCTTCTCTGGGCATTTCCCTGAGGGCACAGTGGACATCCCTTACCAGAATTTTCTCACTGACAGGTCTGCACACACAGGGCTGGCCCTAGAGACTGTTTATGTCTATCTCTGCAGTTCAGTGAGGAGCTGCCAGATGAACAACTGAGCTGACTTAAGCTACAGACTCACTTGTTAGATGATAATTCCTACTTTCCTCACAAAACTACTGATCTAAAATGAACATAACTTCCGGTCAAGATGGTGGAATAGACAGTCCCTAGCGTCACTGTCTCCCACAAATCAACCAATTTACAACTATAAGAAAGCAGCAACAGCCAAGCTGGGGATGCTAGAGCTCAGGGGAAGAGGAGGAGAGACCTATGGAGTGCATGAAGGTGGGAGAAGACATGATGAGAGAAAGAAAAAACCCCTCCAACCATTTCGAATCCCGGCCACTTCCAGGCTAGAGCTGCTGAGCACATGGAGAAGAAGCTAGCAAAAGCTGCACCTCTGCCTGTTGGATGAAGTTGCTTGGAGGTGGCAGGGGAGAAGAGGGCCTTGGTGGCCTCCAGGCCAGCAAGACCACTAATAGGGTTCCTGTGGACACACATAGAACCAAGGAGCCACAGACCCTGAAATAAAGGAGCCACTCAGAGGCCGGTGAGTCATTGCAAGGGACTGGAGCATGGCCCGTCCCATGGGAAGTGTTTGGAGCATGGGTGGTGGGGGAGATGGGCTCATCAGGGGAACACTGGGGCACAGCAAGGGCAGCTGATCTGTCCTGCAATCAGTGTAGGACCACTCAGAGGGGACTGGTCAGGAATATAGAATTGCATGGGGTGCAGTTTGATGAAAAGACTCAGGCCCAGACCAGTAGAAACACTGGTCTGGGCCTGAGTCTAGGCACCAGATTTCACTAGAACCAGAAGTACCTATAAAGTCAACCATTAAAACCTGAGCTGCACAAAAATTCTTCCCTAGGGAGCCAGCAGCAAAGCAGCAATTTAGCTCAACCACAGAGCTCAAGTGCTGGTCCTCACAGGACATTCCCCCACTTTAGAAGTAAACAAAGGACAGCAAATTAGTTCCAGTGCAGAGTTTGAGTGGTAGGAACAGCAAATAATCCAAAACAGAACTGAACGAAAAGACAAAGTACCCACAATGAGAGACAAAGTTAGATATTAACTAGTAAAGGTCTCATTTCACCAAAGAACCCCTATAACACCTAGAAGGACTGGAAGTCCCCTAGGATACCAAACCAGAAATGGAGGAAGTTAAGGGGCCTCAACCATCCTCCCAATACCTGCAACCAGTCCTGAGGGTTGGGGGGTTGAGGGCCTTTGCCCCCCCCAACAAGCACAACCACCCCAATGATGACCACTGAGCTGCTGCAGGAAGTGCCCCAGGCTCTCTTGAGCTGGGGTAGTGGGGTGCTGAGAGCTTTGGTCATGCCCCCCCAACATGAGCAACCAGCCCAGTGACAACCACCAAGTTGCGGCAGGAAGTGACCCAGGCTCTCCCAAGCTGGGGCAGTGGGGGGCCAAGGGCCTTGGTCATATCCCCCCAACACAAACAATCAACCCAGTGACAATTACCAAACCACCCCAGGAAGTGCCCCCAGGCTCTCCCGAGTTGGGGCAGTGGGGGACCCCAGGCCTCAGCCACACACCCCCGGCATGAGCAGCCAGCCCAGCAATGACCACTGAGCCACAACAGGAAGCACCCTGGGCTCTCCTGAGTCTGGGGAGTCGGGGGCCAAGGGCCTTGGCCATGTCCCCCCAACACAAGCAACCAGCCCAGGAATGACCACTGAGCCACTTCAGGAAGTGCCATGGGCTCTCCTGAGCCAAGGTGGTGGGGGGCCTCAGGCCTTGGCTACACCTCCCCACACCCATAGCCAGTCCAGCAATGATCACCAAGCCACAGCAAGAAGGGCTCCGGGTTCCTGAGCTGGGGAGGTGAGAGGCAAGGGTTTTTGCCACACACCCCTGACATCTGCACCTAGCCCAGCAATGACCAAGCTACTGCTGGAAGCCCCTTGGTCTCCCCTGTGAGAATGTGGGGGGTGCCACGGGCCTCAATCCTCCCCCTCCTCCTTCCTTCTTCTTCCATCCCATTTCCTTCCCCTTTCCCTTCTCCCCTTCCCTCCCAACTGTTCCACAACGACATCGTAAAATGTAAAAAAAAAATATTAATAAAATACAATAAAACAAAAATAAAAATAAAATAAATAAAATAGTGCTAAGGGAGTTTTTAAAGGGAGGAGAAATAACAGCCAGTTTGGAAGCTTAAGTAAAACATCATGTAGCAGATGGTATTTGAGCTAAGTCTTAAATGATGCCCAAGGTTGCTATATACAGAGAAGGGAAAGCAGAAAAAGAGAGGATGCCATAAAATGAGCAGAGGTGTGACAGCAAACACTGAAGGACAGCTTAGCAGCAAGCTGCTCAGTTAGGCTAGCCGATTGGTTTCATGAAGGGATATAGTGAAAGATTTACGGGAAAGACAACTGGGGATAGAAGGAAGGGAATTAGGGGGTGTGAGTGAGAAACTGGTAAAGGGCCAAAAAAATAATTACATTGTATAATGTTGAATATACTAATTATCCTGATTTGAGCATTGTATATTGCACACAGGTATTGAAACTCGTTGCTGTACCCCACAGATGTGTACGATCAATTGTATTTCAATAAAAAAGAAATTGTGCTTAACAACAACAACAAAAAAAAGTAAGGGAACTAACACTTAATGAGCACCTGCAATGTTGCAGACACTTGCTGGGTACTGTAAAAGGATTATCTCATTAAATCTTTACAATTTATGAAACAATTGTCACCACTCACATGTCACAATGAGGAAGTGACTTATCCAGGATCACATAGCTAGTTTGAAATAATAATAATAATAATAATAATAGTTGCTAATTTCATGGAACATTTACTATATGCCAGCATTGGTTTAGGAAGATCCTCACATGCATTATCTCATTTAATCCCCACTACAACTCTAAGCTACTTTCTATTATCACCCCCATTTCATCAGATGAAGAAAATAAGGATTAGAGAGATGGCAGAGACCACCAGTAAGCGACAGATGGAGCAGAATTCATTCTGGGACCTGTTGACTCCAAAGCCCATGCTCTTTTCCACTTTCTCATTATGCCACCAGAGAATTTGGGATACATGTAAGAGGGATATTGGCTTAATCTAGTGAGCAGCGAGATTCTGTTGTGTGTTTTAAAGATGAGTACGATTCCAAGGCGAAGCTCAAAGAACTCGCAGCCTGGTGGAGGGAAAAGACAGGCATGAGCTTGTGTCTGGCTCTGTTCTTACTAACCCCACACCCCGCCCATATCCACTTCACCTGCCCTTCTATGGATGTCTCAGAATAGACCAGGACAAAAAATTACATTACATTTGGTTACCTTCAGTTTATCTTTCCTTCCTTTCGATCCCACTTTTAATCACATTTATTTATCTCCTACAATAGGCAGAGGAAGAATTCCAGTGAAGCTCCTTTCATTCTTTCAAGAAAATAAAGTCTTTCAAAATTCCATCGTGGCAGGAAATAAATAACATGGGATTGTGAGGAAACAGGAAACACAGAGAATGATAAATTAGAAGAATCAGAATCAAAGGCAAGGCCACCGAGACACAGACAAACGCTGATTACAGGACTGCTGAAACAAACGCCAGCAGGCAGGGCGGAAATAGATTTCCACCGGTCAGCCCAACCCACACTTCACTGCATTTTTTCCCATCACAATTCCATCAGGGAGAAATCAGATGTGGAAATAATCTCCTATTTCACAGCTTGTTCACTTCTTAGCTTGATCAGCAAAGGCACTCTCTGCACCACGGTCTCCCTAACGTTAACTTGGACATTTTTCTTTTGTGTCCTCTCTAAACTCTCTTTTCTGAATCTCATTCCATTTCGAGGGTTTGCATAGACTAGATGATGAAACAAGGGAGAGGAATTGCAGAGTTTCAGATCTCTTCCACGAGATTTGTCTCTCACTGTCCAAACCCTGGCTGAGAAGTTTGTCTTTCTTGTCCTAGGGATTTCAAAGCATATCAATACCTAACTCGAATGAATGAAGTTATTTGACTACTACTAGGAAATAAGAGCAGACAGGGTCTACTGGCAGGCAGTAATTTGATTGAAGCTTTTGCAAGGCATCTTGTTAGTGGTTTGCAGGCATAGGTGTGGCCATCCAACCACCAACCAGCCCTGGAAGCACCACTCACAAAACTACCACCAGATTTTCTTCTAGCTGTAGAACAGAGTGTTCCTTCAAACCCTGGATTACATAATAATATCTCTATCTTGTTTATCCATTTCAAAGATGAAATAATTTGGAAGCAAAAAATTATCGAAGTCTATTTCAACTTTTCTGTTTAAAAAGATAAATGATTTACTCGACAGTCACCAGGCCATTAAGTGGCAGTGTCAGAAATAAACTGAGCTTTAGCCAGTTCCCCTTGGACAAAGCCTAGCAGCATTCCCTTTGCATTTCCTCCTCTGTTCTGATTATCACCAGTAATCAATTGCACAGCTATTGGGAAAAAAACAGGAGTAACACTAAGCCAATGGGGTTGAACCAACCTTTTTTGAAATAAGTTTGTGTGTGTGTATGTGTGTGCACCTGCGTGCGTGCGCATTTGTGCTCCCTGGTATTACATGCCAGTCATTAAGCTAGGAGCTCTGCATGTATTGTCTTATTTAATCCATCCAACAGTCCTCAGAGTTGGGTTTTATAATCCCTAATTATATCACTGAGAAATGTGAGGCTGAGGAGTTTAAAATAATATGTTGAACCTCACACATGGAGTAAGGGGCAGAGCTAGGATTCAGATCTAGGCTTTCTTATTCCAAAAACCACATCCCTCAGGAGAAAGGTTAATTTTGCTCTCTACAGAGCCTATCTTCAGAGTCCGATCTAGGTTGTGTGATTGTGTGTCTGAGGAGGCATCAAAAGTATGGAGGGAATACCACGATGGAGTGAAGGTGGGGTGCTCACTGCCTCCCTCTTTTGTTGATTTGTTGGTTTGTTTTGAGAGAGCAATAGAAGGGCAGGTGAAACGCATACAAGCTGGTGTGCAGAAGGAATTTGGTAAATACACTTCATGCAGCTTCCACATTTTCTTCGAGTTAATCTATTACCTAAACTTAAAATCACCTTAAGAAAGATATGAATTTTCATTTAAAGGAAGTACCCTTAGGTTAGACGCAGAGTTCATTCAGATACATTCCTCCAACTGAAGATTTCAAAGAAGAGTATATTTTTATTTCTTCTGACAACTTTAAGAGTTGCCGTTTTTAACTTCCTTTAATAACTAATGTTATCGTTATTATGTTTACTTACATTTTTTCTTGAATTTCTCTTTGTTCTTTAAAGTGTTATTTCTATCCTCCCTAAAACTTCTCACAACTATACTTGTGCTTTTGAGCTCTTGTGTACTGTGACTTGGTGAACGAAGCTGTCACCCTCTCTCTTCCCATATGTCCTCTCAAATGATAGACGTGCTCCTGCTCTGCTTCTGTCTCACTCAGAGACAGCCTGTCATCCCCCTCACAGCCCACCTCCTTGCCAGTCCTACCTTTAAGACACCTACTTCTGCCAGTCACCAATATCTGCTTTTATTCCTACAAATTACTTGGCTCCTTTTCTTGGTGTTGTAAATTTCCTGACTATAGGAAGGAGCATTTTTATTTTTGCGACTTGGGGTAATGATAGGAACTGTAAGGATATGGTAGAGTGCAGGATACCAGTAGAGCAGATATAAAAAGGCACCTTCCTCTCCAGCAAAGGCCATGGTCTCGTGGGAGAAATTCCCCGGGCTTTATCTTCATCACACTTCACCCAGAAAATGCAACCAGAGTCTGATGAGTAAACCACCAGCCTTTTCTAACTTCATCTCCAGCCAAGACTGGACACCTAGAACCTGCTCTCTATTTTGCTTTGAGTTAAAGGAGCATTTTACAAATTGAGACTAGATTTTCATTTTTGCTGGGGATCTGAGTAACTGGAGAGATTGACTTTGTAGGCACTAGGAGACAGCATTCTTAATATACCCAGCCAGAGGCAGTGTCAGAGGACAGCCAGCAAACACGAGTGTTCAGAGACTGGGATGAGACTTGGTGATTCCTGAAGTAAGCTAAAACGTTTTAGAAAGTAATATATTTGAGTTGGAGCTTGTTTAGGTAGATAATTTAGTGTGCAGATACTAGACAAATGGGGTCTTAGGTTCCAATACTAAATTTATTCCTTTCCCTATTTTTGTTAGTCATTTAACTTTCTGGGCTGAAGTGGCAGTATGTAAATCTTTAATTCCTATTGTCGTATTTTAAAGGACACTGAAGGAATTATTATTCTAAATATGTACAAGGAAGGGTCTTCAATGAGGCCATGGAAGGATTCGTATTGTCTTATAATTCAGTTTTTCCACTAAGTTTTTGAAGTACACTTGTATATCTTTGTGTGATTTTGTCTTTAGCTCTGAAACTGGGGATTCAAGGAACTCTGTAGACATAATCAAAAAATTATGTAAGCAGGTGTCAGATCCCTGGGGAGTACTGCATTGTTGTATCAGTGATTGAAACCATATTGACATCGAACAGCCCAGTGTTTGAATCCTGCCTTTGCCATTCAGCAGCTGTGTGATCGTGGATAAACTATTTAACATCTTTGAGCCTCTATTTTCTTACGTATAATTTGTGGGTAATTATAGTCAATTTATAGGATTATTATTCATAACACAATGAATAAAAAGTGATTATCAGAATACCTAGTATATAACAAGTACTTGACATATGATAATATTACTTGGACAGTTGTATAACTTTTATCTTATATTTGCTATTTTACTTAAAAATTAAACCTTTTAATAAGAAGGAAAAAGGTGAAGAAAATAATCTATGCAGGAAGAAAAAAAAAATCACAGCTGTTCCCTACCAGGAGCTCCATTTATTTAACATTTGGGTTTTTCCATCTTTCACCAGAAGTTTTTGCCCATAATTTCCCAGATGCCCCTCCCATGCCTGAGTTTGACAAACCCTTATTTTTATTTAGCTCAGCTAAGACAAATTAAGAAATAAGAAATTCTATGCCTGGGAAGTTAGGTCAATTAAGAAATATGAGACGTAGAATCCATTCAAGGGGCTTCCCCAAAAAGAATAGAACTAAGAGGTTGGCACTGTCCCGTGAAGTTGGCTGGTCACTGTCTCTCCTTTCCCTGTCCTTTGATGTCCTAGAAGTGACTTTTGTTCATACCTTCAGGGTTGCTGCTTCCTAACCCTTCTCTCATTTGCCTTTTTCCTTTACTGGCAAGGGTAAGGTTTTAGTGCTGCCAGTAAAAAAAAAAAAAAATCATAAAACAATAAAACAAACATTCTGTAAATAAAGCTGGATCTCACGGAACAACAACAACAAAAAATCTGACTGCAGCCAGGAAAATTTCTCAAAAAGACAAAATTCCCAGCCATCTGAAAAAGAGACAGGGAAAGGATAAGAAAGGAGAGGGAGAGGAGGGGGTAGATTTGGTAGGGAAATAGGGCCGGCCCCGTGATGCACTTGGGAGAGTGCAGCGCTTGGGAGCGCAGCGGCCCTCCCGCCGCGGGTTCGGATCCTATATAAGGATGGCCAGTGTGCTCAGCGCAATGAGGGTGATGCCACACCAAGGGTTGCGTTCCCCTTGCCGGTCATGAAAAAAGACAAAAAAAAAAAAAAGAATTGGTAGGGAAATATATTCACCTTATTATTACTGTGCCATTATTTTAGTCACAGGAATACTATAGAAAAGGATGCTCATAGTATATCCTCCAGCAAATATGTGTGCTTTTCTGAGATATTTCTCTCCACAGTAATTGCGGGGAGCTCTGCCAACCTTCCCTCCTTTCCTTTCTCTCCCTCAGTTCACAATCGTCTGAGCTTGCTGTCAGTGCTTTTTTCAATGCTCTGGAAACAGAGCTGCTCCTGAGTGCCCATAAAAAATGTCAGCCCAATGAGAAAAAAACATATCACTAAGTTTTTGCTAAGGCCAGTTGGCTGCCTGAACACATTTTTTAATAAGAGGAAGCACTAATTAAATCTGTGTTCTAAGAGCTCACTTGATGCATGAAGGCAGGACCCATATCTATATTTCTCCACTTATTTCCAGCCTAGAGTTGGCACACAGTAGATGCTCAATACATTTGCCAGATGGATGGATGGATGGATGGATGGACGGATGGACGGACGGATGGACGGACGGACGGATGGATGGATGGATGGATGGATGGATGGATGGATGGATGGATGGAAGGACGGACGGATGGACGGACGGATGGATGGATGGATGGATGGATGGACGGACGGACGGATGGACGGACGGACGGATGGACGGATGGACATATGGATTGATGGTTGGATGGATGGATGGATGGATGGATGGTTGGATGGATGGATGGAAGAATGCCTAAAACCATGAGGTTACTTTAGAGTCTGGAGGGTGTGGTCATGATTCTCTTTTTCTCCTGAGAGCAGGTGGAATAGGAGATCTTGTACTGTTCTATGACTTCTGCTGCCTGGGATACTGCATTACTAATCTCATGTGAGAAGATGCCAGCACAGTTTGAAAAATTGGCAATTAAGTCACTGGCTCATACCCTTCTCGTCACTTCTGGGAGTGTCTTCAAATATCCTCTCCACTAAATAACACTTTTCTTTAGTTAAGGAAAACTATCTATAGAAGTGTCTTTCATGATTGTCTAAAACCCAAAGATAAGCTGGAGTTTCATGCGATCTAGTTTTTACAAGATATTTCAACTAAGAAAATGCAAATTAGCACCAAAATTAATTTTAAAAATTTCAGTATTTTCTGGCAATTCTCAAAGTTTTACAATCTCAAACAATCCTGTTCATAATGAAAGGAACTCTTATTTGTCTTTTCCCATGTCCCACTTTTAATATGTCTCGCATCCTACAGCTGCCTCAGTTTTTCTCTCTACAATTCAATCTTGACCTAAAACTCATCCAGCAAGTGAAATCTGCAAGGCTCTTCTCATTTCTCCCTTTCCTCTTTTTTTTCTATTTCATTTTTTTCTTCTCTCTTCTCTCAGATGAGTCAGTCTTGGCCTTTCTCAATGCAAAGGCCTCATCCCTGCTTGATGAGCTACTCCAAGTCCTCTTCATAAAAACGTGAGTGGAGTGGACATCTACATAATTGTCTTTGAGACAATCTCTTCTCTCAGATGAGTCAGTCTTGGCCTTTCTCAATGCAAAGGCCTCATCCCTGCTTGAGCTACTCCAAGTCCTCTTCATAAAAACGTGAGTGGAGTGGACATCTACATAATTGTCTTTGAGACAAGAAAAGGTAAGAGAAAAGAGAAAAGGAAGAGCTCTGAATTCTCACACATGTTGATAGTTTTATGGGTCACATGTAAATGAGATTTAGCATAGAAGAATCCAGGAACAGACGGAGAGCAGTGGACAGGGAAGATGAAGGACCATTGAAAGGCTGCTCCCAAAAGAAAATGTTAGTCTTACAAAAACCAAGATGATAAAGAGAAATGCTTAAATGTTTAGGGAATCCAGTGGAAGCAGTGATAAAAACTACTTGTAATAAAAGGTAAAGCTTAAGTTGGAAAGAGAAGTATGAGATTTTCAAGTCTGGTCTCAGAGAGTGTAAAAATAAACAAACAGTCATGATGTCAGGAGGCTAAAAGAGTGCAGTTGCCATTTGACAAAAGGAATGAAGCAAAAGACACCACCTAGTTTTTCATCATGACTCCTTGAAATAAACCGGTATTGAAAAGTACGCCCGCCCGCTCCCATCCCAACCCTTTTCCTGTTCTAGCCCAAGAGTCAGAAGTCCTGAGGTTATAGATCTTCTACAATCTGTTGCTCTGAAACAAGTCAGTTTATCTGCAGAGAAAACTCTTGTATATCCAAGCAACAGAGACACAACTGGCAGAAAAGGTTTTCTGATTTCCCTAGAAGAAAAAGTAAAGAGCTTGTGTTAGTGCATTTCTTTGCTTTTAACAAAATACCTGGAACTGGGTAATTTATAAGAAAATGGAATTTTTTGCTTACAGTTTCTGAGGCTGGGAAGTCCAGCGAACACACCTGGTGAAGGCCTTCCTTGGTGGTGGCTTCTGGGACACAGGGTATCACATGAAATGGAAGAGGCAGAGAGAGACTCTCTTATGCTCTCCTTTTAAAACCCTCAGAATCACAGCCATGATCACCACTATTAATCCATTCATTATGGCATGGTCCTCCGAATCTAATCACCTCTTCAAGGCCCCACCTTTTGATTACCATAGGAGGATTTCCCACCCTCAACAGTTACAGGGGAGATTAAGCTTCAATACATAAAACATGGGGGACAAAATTTAATCCATATCATTCCACCCATGGCCCCAAAAGTTTATGTCCTTCTCACAGGTAAATACATTCATTCTATCCCCAAAGTCTTAACTTGTTTCAACTCAAAAGTTCAAGGTTCAAAGTCCCATTTGTGAAATCAATACAAGTTATCTACTTCCAGGATAGAATGGTGGTACAAGCATTGGGTATCTATTCCAATTCAAAAAGGGAGATATAGGCCAAAAAAAGGGGTAACAGGTCCTAAGCAAGTCTGAAACCCATCAGGGTAGGCATTAAATCTCAAAGCTGGCAAATCATGTACCCTGACTTACATTCAATGTCTTCTGCAGGCTGGTGCAGGGGCTGGGTCCCAAAGTCCTTGGGCAGCTCTGCTTCTATGGCTTTCCTGGTCTCCTGCCACACTTTAGCTCTCTCAGGCTGGTGTAGCATGCTGGTAGCTCTATAGTTCTGGGGTCTCCATGGTGGTCCCACTTTCACTGCTCCACTAGACATGGCACTGATGAGGTTTCTCTGGTGCAACTCTGACCCCACATTTCCACTCGGCATTGCTCTAGCAAAGGTTCCATGTGGTGATTCTGCCCCAGGCAGAAATCTCTTCCTGGGCCCCATTCTGTGAGCCTGCAGACCTAATACCACATGGACACCACCAAGGCTTCTGGCTTGCATTTTCCAAAGCTGTAGGTCTAGCCTCACCTGGAGCTGATTTAGCCACAGCTGGAGCAGCCAAAGTAGCTGGGGTACTGGTGCTAGAAGCAGCTTCCCGAGGTGGCCCTGGGCAGCAAGCCCATGAAGGGCTCCTTGGGCCTGTTCCCTGAGACCATTCTGTTTCTCTAGGCCTCTGGGCCTCGATGGAAGGGACAGCCTCAAAGATCTTTGAAATGCCTTCAAGATCATTTTTCCCTTTTCTTGATGATCCCTTTCTTCCATACTAATCTCCTAAGCAAACTGCCACTGGGCTGCACCATTGAATTTTTCTCCTGAAAATGCTCTCTGCTTCTCTACTACATGTCCAAGCTGCAAATTATCCAAATCTTTATGCTCTTCTTCTCTTTTAGTCATAAATTCTGGCATTATGTCAGGCTTTTGCTGCCATAATTTAGTGTAGGCAGTAGCAAGTAGCCATCCTGAATGTTTTGCTGTTTAGAAATTTCTTCCACCAAACACCCTGGGTCAAGTACCTTGAAGTTACATGGTCCATAAAACTTTGAACATGGACACAATGCAGCCAAGTTCCTTGCCAGTTCATAGCAAGTGTAATCTTTGCCCCAGTTTCCAATAAGTCCGTTCTCATCTGAGACCTCCTTAGAATGGTCTTTACAGTCCATATTTGTATCAGCATTCTGGTCACCACTATTTAACCATTCTCTAAGACATTCCAGACTCTCCTCACCAGCATCTAAGCTTTTCCTAGTCTGTTCCTCCAAATTCTAGCTTCTCAGCACCCAGTTCCAAAGCTGCTTCCACATTTTGAAGTATTTGTTATAAGTAACACCCCACTTCTCTGGTACCAATTTTCTGTATTAGTCCATTTCTGTTGCTTATAACAAAAATACTTGAAGCCAGGTAATTTATAAAGAAACTATATTTATTGCTTATAGTTTCTGAGGCTGGGAAGTCTAAAGTCCAGGGAACACATCTGGTGAAGGCCTTCCTTTGTGGTGGCCTCAGTGACACAGGGTATCACATTGCAAGATGGAAGAAGCAGAGAGAGAGAGACTCTCATGCGCTCTTTTCCTAAAACCCTCAGAACCTACCCATGACCACCATTACTAATCCATTAATTAGGGCATGGTCTTCAGAATCTAACCACCTCTTCAAGGCCCTATCTTTCAATTACCATTAATAGGATTTCCTACCCTCAATAGTTACAGTGGGGATTAAGGTTCAATACATAAAACATGGGGGACACAATTTAATCCTTATCAGAGCTTTCTCTACAAGATAACCAGAGGCACCAAATTGAAATCTTCCTGTTAGAGAAGAAAAAGTACCTGTGGGCCTGCGGGTAGAGTGGAAGTGCATGTCTGTGAAAACCTGTATTTGAGGATTCCTTACAGCTAAGGAGCAAAATGAATAGTAAGTCGCTATCACTTACCTCCTTAAGGATGTGTCTTGTTGTCTGCAGATCCCCCACTGCACAGCACCTTTCTTCCCATCTGCCACTCTCTAAAAGCCTGTTGAATCAGTTAATTATCAAGACAATGCCCTCAGAAAAATGAGAGATGTGTACCCTCTTAACTCTTGCTGCAATTTCGGTCAATGATAACCAGCCTAAGAGATCATGAGGGCACAGGTTTTTATTAATGCCACAAAACTGGATGGACAGGTTACAACAGAGCCAGTTGAGGACACAGAAACTCTTGGGTTACTGGACATCTCTATCTTGCTGAGCCCTCGGAAAAATGAAAAAGGCGCCTATCACCAGGCAAATGCCTGGCTGCTGTGGGATTGCTAGCTCAGCTCTACTGAGGCTATGTCTAAATTACAGCCATCAAAGGAAATGAAGTCCTTTTCCCCCAGAACCTCTCCTCAACCCATCAGGGGAGTGAGAACACTACTGCTCAGTGTGTGGACCAAACCTAAAAGGCTCGTGGTTAGGGCCAGGAGGGTAGATCAGAGAAGGAATCAGAAAAGCAAACAGATGTTCATGGCAACTCCCTTCTCTGTGGACCTTTGCCCAGGTCTGGCCCCAAACATGGAGTGGCCACAACTTCTGTACCAGGGCAGCAACCTTCCGTAGCACAGTCAGGCCCAGGAGAGAGGGAAAACTGCCCGCCCAGAGTAGATAATATCTGGAAGAAATGAATATTTGGGAAAATTCCCAGTGTTAGTTTAGTGCCAACGCTTCCCCACCTTCTCCAGCCCCCTCCCACGGGTTCCTCCCCTTCCAGCTGCTCTAGTTCTTATAAAAACCTCCCAGCCTTTCACTAGCAGCCTGTAGGAGCCTCTTTCCCTCCTGCTGCTGCAGCCGGCACTGAGGCCGCCCCACCAACGCACGGACCGCAGGACGACAGAGACCATGAAGAGCCTGCTCCTTCTCACCGTCCTGGCTGCCTTGGTGGTGGCGACTTTGTGTTATGGTGAGAAACCTTTCTCCCTGCCATTTCTCTGTTTTTTCTTCTCTGCGTCTGACTTCACTTTATTTTCATTCTTTCTCTCCCTCTTTTCTTCCCCCTTTCTCTGTTATAATCTTACAGCACCATTAATTTAACATTTCCCAGTCTCCATGGACATAGATCTGTTCCATCAAGTCTGTTTTATATCCTAAATATCTAGATTCTTGTATGCAACTTAACAGGCAATTTCTTTCAGTGGTAAGTCTCTGTATACCTAGAAAATTAGATATTTGAGAAAGAAGATATCAAATTCCTAGCCCCTGCATTCTCATTTTTAAGGATGTTTATTTTTCAGTGTCAATGGGTTAAGGATATTGGTTGAATCACTTACCTTTAAGAAAATCAGTTTTCATGTATAGTGTTAAGTATAGCCCTTTCTAGGAATAAGACAATATCATGAACTTACTACATTTGTTTAGTAAATTAATTTTAAAATAAAGTTTTACGTTTAAAGAATTTTAGAAAAAAAAAATGATTTTATACCTTTCATTGTCAAAAATAAGTTGTTCCTGGCTTCTATATGTTGTTGAATGTATCTGTTTGTCCAAAGTTCATAAAGAAATTTAAAGCAACATTAATTATATAATTCAGCCTATGCTTCAATTATCTAGATATTTGAGTTGCTTTTAAGCTTAAATTACATGAACAGCCATAAGTATTATGCTTCTCACTTGAAATTATTCACACATTTTTGCCATCAGAGGATTTGATTTCTTCACCTTATTTTTAACTTTTCAAGCAAATTCACTTGCCTGAAAATATAAACCTCTTATTCTCCAATTTACCTGCTATGCTCAGGAGAGTGGTAGAAAGAGGAAAACTTGCTCTGGCATTGTTCCAGTTCTCTCTCTGAACTGGCATTGTGCCCAGTGTGAGTTTTCAGCTGGAGCCAGTGGTTTCTGTGGCTGCCAATTTAACATGGGTTCTTAAGAGGCTTTCTGAACCCTCTTAGAAACCCATCCTGGTAAAGCCCAGCTGAGCAACTGCCCCAGAGTTCTCCTGCCTGGAGAAACCTGGCTGTTTTCTAGATCCTTCTGTACCTTCCTTGAACTTATCCTCAAACAGGTCCTGAACAAATCAGAAGCCCTCAAAGCCGTTGGGGAATTTTAGCTAAGACTTGTCACTATCTCCCACAACATTCGATAAACTAAAATGTAGAGATATTCACAGCGAGGACAGTGATGGAGAAAGAACTCATAAATCATAAATTCCTGACATTTGTAATAAGAATGTTGCTAAATAGATTCTTCACATCTTTTTGACTCTTCCTCTCCTTCCATTGCTATATTTAGACAATTGCAGCATGTGATAAATAACAATATAATGAATCTTTTTTATTTTAATTCCAGAATCTCATGAAAGCATGGAATCCTATGAAATTTGTAAGTGAATATTTGACTTCTTTATTTTACTGTCTTGCATTAAAGAACCTCTCCCTACTTTTGAATAAATAAAATGAGAAGACATATAACAGGGAGGAAAAACAGGGCCTTTTATGGAAAACTAAAGTAAATTTAAAAATGCAATGACTATAAAAATTGCCAAATGAGCAATTTTTTAAGCCTGAAGTAGTGTGATATGACATTTAAACTACATTCAACATACTTAGAAGCCATAAAATCCTGTTTGGAAATTTTAAGTTGGCACCACATCGGTCACACAGATGGAAAATGAGGAGTAATGAGAAATGGCAAAGTACAGAATTGGCAGCTGAGTCGGCTGGGACACCGCAGGCGTCATCATTAAGTTGACCACTGTCGAATACCCACACTTGCAACGACTGAATACAGGAAGAAGTAGCACATCACCATCATTTTCAATTTAGCTATTATTTGTATAATGTTTGAACTGTTCACTTACTGGTGATCTAGAGTTATGTTTTACAAGTCCTCAGGACAGAGAGAATTTCTCATCAAAGGAATGCAAAACGCACCGAATAGGACTACCAAAATTAGGAAAGGCAAAGTGACTGCCCAAAAGCCAAACAAAAATTGCCGTGGCTATGTGACAAGTCTGTGGGACACAAAGATGGGTTATTGATATCTTTTAATCAGGCACTTTATGAAATCTGCTTCATATTCCTCTTATTTTGCAGATCTCTGATTACATGAAATATATGAATTAACGAGCTTAGAATATATTTGTCAGGCAATATTCATGGAAATAATTTCAGCTACTGTTTTCCTAAAACTGCATTTATTTTCTGTTTTGAGATCCCTTCACAAACAGAAGAAATGCTAATACCTTCTTATACCCGCAGCAGAGATGGAGAGCAAAGGCACAAGAGAGGTGAGTAATAGCACGTGCTCAGGGAGGTCATTTTTCCCAGTGTCGCATCACACATCTGAGTGGAGTAAGAAACAGGTTTTTTGAAATCTTATGTATTATTTCTGATCATGTCTTAAAATCAAAGAATTTTAAAACAGCATACAGAAAACAACTGAACCTTTGGAAGACTATTTGTGAAAGACCTGGAAAGGAAGGAGAAGAAGGAAGGAAAAAGGGACAGAAAGAAAACATCTATTTTCATTAAAAAACAAAGTCCCCTTTTCCATCTTTTCTCCCTGTTTTTCAAATAGCTCTTCCTATTGGGGGGTAGGGTTGGGGATATTTTCTTATACTTTTCCTTTTTCTTATTTCTCCACTGTCTATGCTTCTGAATTTTGGTTTTTTTTTTTTTTTTTTTTTTACTTTCTAGAATCCGAGAACGCTCCAAGCCTGTCTATGAGATCAACAGGGAAGCCTGTGATGACTACAAACTTTGCGAACGCTATGCCATGGTTTATGGATACAACGCTGCCTATGATCGCTATTTCAGGCAGCGCCGAGGAGCCAAATGAGATTGGAAAAAAATTGTATTTTCCTGGAGGCTAGTGCCTGGTTTTGTACCCCCTTGCGGTAGCGTAACTAAAACATGTAGATACATACACAATGCTTGGTTCCTACATAGTCTCTTGTCTGGCTGCACCTCTCTTTCCTGTCCCCAGATTGATAAGTGACAAACATGCATTGCAGTGTAGGTCAACGGGGAGTTAAGGTGTGTAATTATTACGTAATAAACTTCTGGTTTCATACTTTCATTTTGTGAATCTGATTTCTTCTGGGAAAATACGGAGATATTTAAACCATGGCCCACCTAACAAAGAATAGGAGATTCTGTTAATCTCAAGTCTAGGGTTTGGAAGTACAACTACATAGAAAGAGTGTACCTCACCCAGGAACTCACCCAGCCATAATTTGTCTAGGGACTTTCTATGCTGGTATCTGTGAATGATTGCTCCCTATTATGTGTTTTAATAATTTTCCAATTATAAGTTGTAGCAATTATAGGGCACACCTCATTTGTTTCTCATCTCTTAAACATCATGGCCAAAAAGGACTTCCAGATCAAGATAATCCAGAAGGCAGCAGAAAAGGAGGAAGGGGGGGGGGACTAGAAGGGACAAATGGAAAACAAATGGCAAGATGATAGGCTTAAACCTAACTATATTAATAATCCCATTATGTATAGGCAAGCAATTATTTATTACTTCTACATATGGGTTTTTTTTTCCCCTTTTTTTATTGGTTACAAACATTCATGAGATACAAAGCTGATTGTCACCCCTTGTGCCCATGATGTGAGGGCCAGATTCATACTGAGAGCATACCCATTACCACAAATTGCATTTGTACATTGCGTCCCCCACCCAATTATCCCCAACCTCCCTCTCCCTCTCCTTTTCCCCCCCACTCCACATTGTAGCCCAAGGAATGTTCTCTCCCTCTGCAAGTTCAATGCACTACTGTGATCTTTCTCTCCTTCCTTCTTTCTCTCTTAGCTCCCACATATGAGCGAGCACATGTGGTATTTATCCCTCTGTGCTTTGCTTATTTCACTCAACATAAGTTTCTCCAGGCTCATCAATGTTCCTGCAAATGGGAGTATTTCATTCTTTTTTATGGCAGAGTACTATTCTGTGGTGTATATATACCACAGTTTCCTTATCCAGTCATCCATTGATGTTCATTTAGGTTGGTTCTATATCTTGGCTATTGTAAACAGAGCTGCAATGAACATGGAAGTGCAGGTATCCCTTTGACATGATGATTTCCATTCCTCTGGGTATATACCCAGAAGTGGGATTGCTGGATCATACGGAAGATCTATCTGTAGTTGTTTGAAAAATCTCCATACTGTTTTCCATAGTGGTTGTACTAATTTATAGTCCTGCCAACCGTGTAGGAATGTTCCCTTCTCTCCACACCCTCAGCAGCAATTGTTATTCACCATTTATTTTTATTATACTCAGTCTAACTGGGATGAGGTGTTATCTCAATGTATTTTTAATTTGCATTTCCCTGATGACTAGTGATGTTGAGCATTTTTTCATGTATCTGTTGGCCATTTGTATGTCTTCCTTTGAAAAATGTCTATTCAGCTCCTTTGCCCATTTTTTAATTGGGTTATTTGGTTTCTTTACTGTATAATTGCTTGAGTTCCTTGTATATTATGGATATTAATCCCTCATCGGATGCATAGCTGGCAAAAATTTTCTCCCACTCAGTAGGTTGTCATTTCACTCTTGATTGTTTCCTTTGCTGTGCAGAAGCTTTTTAGTTTGATATAGTCCCACTTATTTATTTTTTCTTTTACTGCTTGTGCTTTCAGGCTCATGTTCATAAAGTCTCTGTCCAGACCTAGTTGCTGAAGTGTTTCATCTATATTTTCCCTTAGTAATGTTACAGTCTCAGGCCTATTTAACTCTTCAATTCATTTGGAGTTGATTTTAGTGTATGGTGAGAGACACATATCTAGTTTCATTCTTCTGCATATGGATATCCAGTTTTCCCAGCACCACTTGTTGAAGAGGCAGTCTTTTCCCCAATGTAGATTTTTGTTGCCATTTTCCAGATGGCTGTAAGCTTGAGGGGTGATTTCTGGGTTCTCAATTCTACTCGACTGGTCTGAATGTCTATTTTTATACCAGTACCATGTTGTTTTGGTTACAATAGCTTTGTAGTATAATTTGAAGTCAGGGAGTGTTATGCCTCCAGCTTTATTTATTTATTTTTTTTGCTCAGGATTGCTTTGACTATTCAGGGTCTTTCCTTGTTCCATATGAAGGGTAAGATTGTTTTTTCCCTTTCTGTGAAGAATGTCATTGGTATTTTGATGGGGATTGCATTGAATCTGTAGATCACTTTGGGTAGTATAAACATTTTCACAATGTTAATTTTTCCAATCCAAGAGCATGGAATATCTTTCCATCTTTTTATGTCTTATTAATTTCTTTAAGAAGTGGTTTGTAGTTCTCATTGTAGAGGTCTTTCACCTCTTTGGTTAAATTGATCCCTAGGTGGTTTTTTTTTTTTTTTTTCTTACTTTCTTGATTTCTCTTTCTGTTAATTCATTATTTGAGTATATAAGTGCAACTCATTTGGATGCATTTATTTTGTATCTTGCAACATTACTGAAATTATTAACCACCTCTAGGAGTTTTTTGATAGAGTCTTTAGGTTTTTCTATATATAGTATCATGTCATCTGCAAATAGGGAAAGTTTGACTTCATATTTTCCAATCTGGATTTCCTTTATTTCTTTATCTTGCCTGATGTTCCAATCCAGATTCCCTTTATTTCTTTCTCTTACCTGATTGCTCTGGCTAGTACCTCCAGTACTATGTTAAATAGAAGTGGTGAGAAGGGGCATCCTTGTCTTGTTCCTATTCTCAAAGGAAATGTCCTCTGTTTTTCCCCATTCAGATGATACTGGCAGTGGGCTTGTCATAAATGACTTTTATTGTGTTGAGATATTTTCCTTCTATACCTAATTTGTTGAGAGTCTTTATCATGAAGTGATGTTGAATTTTGTCAAGTGTTTTTTCAGCATCTATTGAGATAATCATATGGTCTTTGTCCTTACATTTGTTAATGTGATATATCATATTTATTGACTTTCATATGTTGAACCATCCTTGCATCCCTGTGATGAATCCCACTTGATCGTAGCGTATAATTTTTTTAATATGTTGCTGTATTCTGATTGCTAATATTTTGTTGAGGATTTTTGCAACTAGGTTCATCAAGGATATTGGCCTTTAATTTTCTTGTTTTGCTGTGTCTTTATCTGGTTTTGGTATCAGAGTTATGTTGGCCTCATAGAATGAGTTTGGGAGAGTAGCTTCTGTTTCAATTGTTTAGAATAGTCTGAGGACAATTGGTATCACCTCCTCTTTAAGTTTGATAGAATTCAGCTGTAAAGACATCTGGACCCAGACTTTTCTTTGTTGGTAGATTGCTCATTACTGCCTCAATATCCTTGCTTATTATTGGTCTGTTCAAGTTTTCTACCTCTTCTTGGTTCAGTCTTGGTAGTTTTTATGTGTCTAGAAACTTATCCATATCTTCCAGATTTTCATATTTGTTGTCATACATTTGTCTATAATAGTCTCTAATGATTCTTTGTATTTCTGTGGTATTGGTTGTAATGTCTGCCTTTTCATTTCTGATTTTTATTATTTGGGTCTTCTCTTTTCTTTTTTTAGTTAACCTAACTAATGATTTGTCTATTTTATTTATCTTCTCGAAAAACCAACTTTTTGTTTTGTTGATCTTTTCTATTGTTTTTTGGATGTCTATTTCATTTGGGTCTGCTCTGATCTAAATATTTCTTTCCATCTACTACTTATAGGTTTGGATTTTTGTTGTTTTTCAAGTTCTTTGAGGCATAGTGTTAGGTTGTTTATTTGAAGTCTTTCCATTCTTTTGAGGTAAGCATTTATTGCAATAAATCTGCCTCTTAGTACTGCTTTTGTAGTATCCCACAGGTTTTGGTATGATGTATCTTTATTTTCATTAGTTTCCAGAAATTTTTGGATTTCCTGTTTAATTTCTTATTGGACCAATAGGTCACTTAGGAGCCTATCATTTAGTTTCCAGGTATTTGTATAATTTCCAGAGTTTTGCTTATTATTAATTTCCAATTTTAGTCCATTGTGGTCTGAAAAGATAATTGGAATGATTTCAATTTTTTTGCATTTGCTTAGGCTAGATTTGTGACCTAATATGTGGTCTATCCTGGAGAATTTTTCATGTGCTGATGGGAAGAAAGTATATTCTTTACTTTTTGGGTGAAATGTTATGTATATATCTGCCAGGTCCAGTTGGTCTAATGTGTAGTTTAAATCCTGTGTCTCTTTGTTGATTTGTTGCCTAGAAGATCTGTCCCTTACTGAGACAGGGGTATTCAGGTCACCCACTATTAACATATTAGGGTCTATTTATTTCATTAGGTCTAAGAGTGTTTGCTTTATATACCTGGGTGCTCCAGTATTGGGTGCATATATATTTATGATTGTTATGTCTTCTAGCTGGATGGATCCTTTTATCATTATATAGTGGCCTTCTTTGTCTCTTTTAATGGTTTTTGGTTTAAAGTCTATTTTATCTGATATAAGAATAGCTACTGCTACTCATTTCTGGTTTCCATTTGCACAGTATATCTTTTTCCATCCCTTCACTTTTAGTCTGTGTGTGTCTCTGTAAGTGAAGTGGGTCTCTTGACAACAGCATATATTGGGTCTAGCTTTTTAATCCAATCAGTCAATCTGTGCCTTTTGAATGGGGAGTTTAATCCATTCACATTTAGGGTAGTTACTGACAGATATTGTTTAATTCCTGACATTTAATTGCTTTTTGCTTAGATGTTTTAAATATATTTTGATCCTTACTTCCCCTTTTATTTCTCTTCTTCAATGTTAGTTGGATATTTGAGGTGGCATGATTCAGCTTCTTGCTCTTTCTCACTGGCATTTTTGTTTTAACAGCAGGTTTGGCTCTTTCTTGTGTATCCATGATAGTGACATTCATTATTCAGATTCCAGATGAAGGACTCCCTTGAGAATTTCTTGCAGGGCAGGTTGTGTGGTGGTGAACTCCCACAGTTTTTGTTTGTCTAGGAAATACACTATTTCTCCCTCATTTCAGAAGGAGAGCCTTGCTGGGTAAAGAATTCTTGGCTGGCAATTTTTTTCTTTTAGTATTTTGAATATATCATTCCATTTTCTTCTGGCCTGTAGGGTTTCAGTTGAGAAGTCTACTGTTAGTTTGATAGGGGTTCCCTTGTAGGTGACTTGACGCTTTTCTCTTGCTGCTTTTAGAATTCTGTCTTTGTCTTTGAGCTTTGCAAATTTGACTATAATGTATCTTGGAGAAGATCTTTTTGGATTGAATCTGTTTGGGGACCTTTGAGCTTCCTGGATCTGACTGTCTGCATCTCTTCCTACCCCTGGGATGTTTTCTGTTATTATTTTCTTGAATAGGTCTTCAATATCTTCTCTTTTCTCCTCCCCTTCTGGAATACCTACTATTCGGATGTTAGAGCACTTAAGGTTATCTTCTATGTCTCTTAGATTTTTCTCATTATTCTTAATTCTTTTTTCCTTTTTTTTTTTTTTTTTTGTCTGCCTGGGTTATTTCAAAAAAGACCATCTTCAAGATCTGAAATTCTTTCTTCTGCTTGCTCTAGACTGCTGCTTTAGCTCTCTGTTGTTTTTTACTTCAGTAAGTGAAACTTTCATTTCTATGAGTTTTGCTACATTCCTTTTTAAGGTATTAATCTTTTTGTAAATTTACTCCTTCATATTCTGAATATTTTTCCTTGTTTCTTTGTTTTCTCTAATTGAGTCTTCTTTTATTTCTTCAAGCTTTCTTAAGATCACTGTTCAGAATTCTTTTTCAGACTTTTCAGTGATTCCCTGTTCTATGGGGTCTGAAATTTGAGCATTACTGTACTCCTTTGGTGGTGTCAAATCTACTTGTTTGTTTGTAGTTCTAGAATTTTTTCATTGATGTTTGGTCAGGACTAGTAGAGGACTTGCTTCTTCTGTTACTCTGGGATTGGCTATGAGGACATACACTTCCTCCTCTATTTGCAGGCTCTACTGGTGACTCTTCTTAAATCAGTTTAGTCAAGTGAGTGGCAGGTTGTCTGTAAAGTGGCCCTTGCAGCTACTGTGGTGGTGAACTGTCCTTGTGGTGACAGAGGGTGTGGTGGTATCTGTATTTCACCACCTTGGCTCCTGTTCTAGCTTTCCATGGTTGTAGACTGAGCCCCTGGTGCTGTGCAGGTCTCAGCTCACCTTGGTCCCTGCTGGTCTGTGTATGCTTCCCTTCCACTTCAGGGCCTTAGAATGGACCCCAGTGCCACAAGGGTCTGGTCTTGGCTCACCTTGGTGGCTGCTCTACTTCTACATATGTTATAAATCCCACAGTACATTTTTATTACTGTTGCTTTAAGCTGTCCATTTTTTTTAAGTTTATATTACCCATGTAGTTCCCATTTCCAGTACTCTTCATTCTTTTGTGTAAGATCCATATTTCCATCTGTTGTCATTTCCTTTCTGCCTGAAACACTTCCTTTAACATTTCTTGTAGCACAGGTCTGCTGATTCCTTACAGTTTTCATGTTTGCCATAGCTTTTGAAAGATATTTTCACTGCATATTGAATTCTAAGTTGCCAGCTTTTTCTTTAACTCTTTTAAGATGTCATTTTACTGTCTTCCAGCTTGCAATGTTTCTGATATAAAATTTGTTGTCATTCTTGCCTTTGTTCCTCTGTATATGCTATGTCTTTTATCCCTGGCTGCTTCTAAGATTCTTATCTTTATCATTGGTTTTGACCAAATTGATTTTGATGTATGTTGGTGTAATTTTCCTTTACTCTTCTTATTCTTCAGGTTTATTATCCTTTTTGGATACCATTCGATTTAGATATTTTTCAGCCATTATTTCTTCAGATATTTTTCCTCCCTCACTTTTCTGTTCCTTTGGCAGCTCCAATAACATGCACATTTGGGCACTTCAAATAATCCTTGATATTAGTTTCATTTTTATAAATTGTTTTTGTCTGTGTGTTTCATTTTTTCACTAACCACCGGGTTCACTAACCTTTTCTTCAGCAATATCTAATCTACTATTAATCTCATCTAGTATACTTTTTGTCTCAGACATTGTGGTCTTTATTATTAGAAGTTCTTTTGGAGTGTTTTTGTATCTTCCATGTCTCTATTTGTCTTTTAAAAACATCTTTGGTACAGTTATAATGAGGATTTTAATGTTTTTATCTGCTAATTCTAGTATCTGTGTCAGTTCTGGATTGGTTTTGATTGATTACTCTCTGCAAAGATCATATTTCTCTGCATTCTTGGTCATCTTTTATTTGATGCCAGACATTGTAAATTTTATCTTTTTGAATGTTAGACATGCTTTTATTTTTGTAATTATTTTTGAGCTTTGATCTAGGATGTGGTTAAGTCACTTGTAAAAAGCTGGATCCTTCTACGTCTTGCTTTTAATATGGTACCAGAGAAGTATTTAATCTAGGGCTAATTAGTTTCCTACACTGAGGCAAAACACTTCTGAGTACTGCACGCAATGTCGCATGACTAGGTGGTAAAAATAGGCAGTGATACCAGCCCTGAGTTAGTCCCAGCCACTATTCCTCTTGGGTGGTTATTTTCCCACAAGCACATGCCAATCAGTCCTTTGTGCGTACCTGATGGTGCCCTCCACAGATATCCAAAGATCACTCTCTCTGCAGCTCTGTCCCCTGCAGTATTTTTCCTTATGAAGGATAGCCACTGTTTCTCTCAGGACTCTCAATTCCATATCAACTCAAAATGTCCACTGGACTCTACTTTGGTTGCTTCTACATGAGCCATTGTCTAGAATCTCTCTTAAGGCAACAAGCTGGAGCAATCATAGGACTCCCATTGTTTCCTATTTTGTGGGGACTGCCATCTGTCATTGCTTGATATACAGTGTTTTGAAAACCATTTTTTCATATGTATTGTCTATTTCTTTACTTGTTTCTGAAAGGAGGGTAAATCCCATCCCTGAGACTCCATCTTGGCTAAAAGCTCATTCAATCAGTCAGGACTACTTTGAACAGTCATCACAGACCCAGAGTTCCCCCATTAAATTGGCTGAGGCATTCATTGCAACTACGTCACAGTTCAAATGCTCACTCTGCCTAGCCCTACTTCCCTAAGCCCTGTCATATGCTGTTTCCTAATGAACCACCTGCACACAAAACCCTGAGTCTTAGAGTCTGCTTCCTAGGAAACCAAACCTATGCCTGACATTCAGGTGAAAAATAGAGGGTCCAGGGATCTTTTAGCTTTGGGCTTCTCGTTTTATCCATCACACAACACTAGATTCACAGTTTTTGAGTTGACAGGGAGTTCAGCAATAATCTAATTCAACCCCCTCATTTTACAGTTGAGGAATATGAAAGCTTAGAGGCTGACTGTCCCAAGGGAAGGTAATTCTATTATCCTAAGAAATTTATTTGTATTGGCCTCATAAAATCTAGTTCAATAAGCCAATTTTGTAAAGGAATATGTGCAAATAATCCATATATTTTTACCAACCTCCTATTGTGTATAGTCACACCTTCCAATCTGATAAAGCTGTTTTGAATGTAGTTTCCACCTCAGTCAAAATTTTATCTATCTATTTCTCACAGCTATGATTTCCTTTTTTTTGAGTGTACCCTTGTTTTTCAGAACTAAGACACGTGAAGTGATAGGTCACAGGTCTTGTTTATTTCCCCTTTCATCATCTTGGTAAGGCCTTTCATGGAGCAGTTTATCCCAAGAACCAGAGTGTTTCAACACAGGCAGAGTGATCTGCCACTACCTCATCAAAGGTATTTAGCATCTTAGAAGAGTGTTTGAGAATAAGGACTTTGGAACTAGGCCCCCTAGTTTTTAATCCCAGCTCTACCACTTAAAACTGTGTCAAGCTTGGGCAAGTTATGTCATGTCACTGGGCCTCAGTTTCCTTATCTGTATAATAAGATTATTCTAGTACCTATTTCAGAATTGTTGTTACATGAATTAATATATGTAAAGTGCATAAAACACTGCCTGGCACATAGGAAGTGCTCAATAAATGTTAGCTGTTTCTAATATAATGTACTATTACTATATTTTGGATATTAAGGAATGGCAAAACAATGCCTCTTTGGTGATTCCCACTTACACCCCAAACATCTATCATTGCCTACGGAGAGCAGCCGGACTTATAGTCAGACACTATTGATAACACTTCCTAGCTTGCACCCACTCCACCTTTCCTCTTTCCTCCACTAGGCCATGTCTACCTATGCTGACCAGAATACAGTTTCAGAAAAGACTAGAAAATTCATGATCTTAGTTTGGGTGCTAAACTGGGTTTGGAATTCATGCAGCCAAAGTAATCCATACTACAGTGGAGCTAAACTTATATTCTTGTATAGTAGTAGTAGCAATGGTATATTTAACCGTAATTTTCATCTTTATCCTTATCCTCCCTTCTTTCAATGGAGGGAAGCTTTAAGCCATCTGTTGTTCTATGTCTGAGTTCTCGGCTACCTTAATTATCCATAATTAGTAGCTTTTTCTTCAGTTCCTCAATCTTAATGCTTCTGGCCCAATTCCTTTTCATAACACAGAGCTCTAAAGAGTAGATTCTATCCTGAGCTCTTTTTAATTCGGAACTCTGAAACTTTCTCTGTATTGCCTCTATTTATCTATTCATAAACTAAGCATCTAATTCATCCTACATGGCCCTCCTTTGGAATCCAGACATTGCTACCTACCTGATTATCGTTAGATATACCTCCTGTTATGCTCTCTGCCACTAAGAATCCCTGTCTATTGGTGTCGCTTCAGAACAGATTAATCCACTCTGCTTTTCCTGCAGGAATGGGGCACCTTTATCTAGGATGTGCCACACACCCCGAACTACCAAGTATTGTATGGTGTGTTCCCCCAATAGGTCGAATACATGGGTCTGACAACTAAGGTGTGGAAGCAGGAGTGGCTCGACTTATCATCTGTAACCCACATAAGGAATTTTTATTTTCCTTTCCAACAATTCTGATGTGTGGTCCTGGAGATCCTGGTTCACAGAGAGGGAACACTTTCATCATGGGACAAAGGAAAAGTCCCATTTAAGCTCGAGAAGCTGCCCAGTAACTTCAGGCTCTCCATGCTAGGAAACCACCTGGCAAGAAAAGGAGTCATCTTCCTAAGGGGGATAATTGACCATGTTCATCAGGAGGAGGTAAGCCTTCTGTTACACAGTCTATGCATGGAAAATGCATTTGATACATAGGTAATCCACTGGAGCATCTCTTGATACTTCTCTGCCCAAATGTGATAGTAAATGGACAAGTGTATCAGCCATGGTCTGAGAAGGGCATGGTGACAAGGAGCTCACAATTCTCAGAAACAGGGCTATCTCTCTTACCAAGTTAGACACCAAGATCACCAGAGGTGCTAAGAGTGAGGGAAATCCAAAATGGGTAGTTTTTAAGAGGGAAACAATGAATATTAGTAGTGACCTTCCAACCAGCTTCAGCAACAGGGACTGCAGTTTGTCCCACTAACCTTCCTAAGTGTTGTGGCTTGGCCCTGGGAGTGAACTAGATCTCAAACATGAGAATATACCAAAGGAGAATTATAGAGCTGTCAAAGAGGAGATAGTCGTTGCACTAAAATTGGGAAATACATTTCTCCTTTGGTACCAGCTGCATCATCCCGGAGAGTGTGACTAGAACCTCTCTATTATAGTTTTTCCTGGAAAAGAGATGAACCAGAATCCTGGAGAAGCTGCTCCTGAAACATTCTGTATGGAGCAAGCACAAGCTTGCAACAGGTGATGTGGTGCATTGCCCAGATCCCTTCCTCAGGTCGGAGGCACTCATTCCCTCAGATGCTGCCAGCTGCCTGAATCCCTTTCCTAAAACTGCCCTTACCTGAAGAGGGTCACCTTGCTCCAGTTGCATTTCTTTCCAGAAGCAGCCATATCCAAACACCAATCAAAGCATGGGTATAAAGAACTAGCTCCCTTCCCACAACACTGGCATTTTTCATCTTATGATTGCCTTTCTTATCTCCTCTTCCCCTGACAGTTCCATGTTTAAAAACCAAGATCTGTCAGTGCTGAATTACTCAGTTTATGACTTTATATCTTCTGAGTAGTGGGAAAACAGAAATAGAATACAGAAACCTCTCTTGGTGGTCTCTAAAGTCACCCAAGGATTGAAATTGGACCCGTATTTCTGATTTGAAAATGGGACCCCTGCCCCTCCTCAAATATGTCCACACCACACATTCATCTGTTAATTTCTTTAGAGAAATGAACTAGGTGAGTTCATTTTCTTTAGAGAAAAGAACTATGGGGGTTTTTTCCATCTCTTATTCTCTGAATTCAGGCATTGAAAGCTAACCAACAAACAAGGAACCAGAAGTGTAAGTCATCTGGGGTTGTTAAAACATGAGGTTAAACTTTGAAAAATACTGTTCAAGAAATGTGCTCTTTGCTTACTTAGTTAATACAGAAGATTTTTATGATGTTTGCCTAGAAACCCTCTGACTCCTTTACTTTGGGTAGAGCACAAAACTTGTCTCTACCCATTTCATATAAGGATAATGACCGCTTCTTTTGACCACAACCATATAATAAAGTAAGAACATAATCTGCATACATTTAGATAGATGTTTTTAAGCATTCTGAGGTAGAATTTCCCTCCTTACAAGGAATCTTGGAAAGGTTCCTAAAGGATAATGATTTTGTATTATAAAAGTATTCAAGGAAAATTATAAGTGCTATGACTTACTCCTAGAAGTGAATTAAACCTCAAAAACGACAGTATATCAAAAAAGAAATTATAGAGCTTAGAAAGAAAAGATCATTTTTTCATTAGACTTCAAGCATGAGAGTATACTGAAAAAGAAATTACACAGCTGAGAAAGAGGAGATAATTTTTTCACTACATGGGTAAATATACTTCTATAAAACAACCACAGCATCCAGGAAGATGGAACTAGAACCACGAAGTTTAGTAGAAGCATGTGGGCAATTTGCACCCATCTCTTTGAAGACACAAAAGAAAATTAAGAACTGAAAGAAAATATACAGCAAATTTAGATTGACGTTTCCCAAATGAGTATTCTAAGAAACCATGTTTGGGTTAGTGTCCTGCCAAAAGTTGTTCCATGCCCAGACAAGTTCTATTGTCTTTATACAAGGGTACTTCAAAAAGTTTGTGGAAAATAGAATTAAAAAATAATACAAATCTTTCCATGTACTTTTCAAAGTACCCTCGTACATCCCCTCTTGGAAATTTTATATATATTTATAATTATATATTAAATTTAACATTTTAAACCCTCTGTGTGGACCATCAGAAAAGAAATGTTTGAGTCTAAAACAGGGATTTGTAAGATAATTTGACGATAGAATGCTCTTGTCAAAGGGCATTGATCAATCTTTTGCAGAACAACATTTAGGACACTAAACAAGCCCAACCACTCGGTCTTCTTCCAAACTGCGTTTCTAGCATGTACGTAACATTTAGCAAATACTTATCATATTCCTATTCTGTGCCAAATAGTGTGGCCAGTGTAGCAGATGGTCATTACATATAATTACAAACTGGGTGAGGAAGTTCTCTAAGTCACACAATGCCCCCGTTTTCTCATATTGAATCAATTTAAACATTTTGGCCTTCATTCTTCTCTCTCAAAGAAAACAGAACATGTCATTCTACTGACCCATTTCCCTTTTTTTTTTCAATCGTCCACATTTGATGTGTTGCTTAGATACCGTCACACTCCCATGCATCTTTTTCTGCATATGTTCTAGTCTATCTCTGTCTGTCCTGCAGGACCCACTATGAAGCACAGCACGTTGTCTGATGGTCTTGGGTACAACTAATTTGACTGCTCATGACCCAAACTTTGTTGCCTCCATGGGGAAGCCCAACGCTGCATTTGCTTCTCTTGTGTTTGCTTCTTACTAGGGGCTTTGCTAAAACCTTCAGGTGTTCTTAAACATAAACTGCTTGCAAGTCAATATCCCCCATGCTGTCCTTGTGGGCACATTTTATAAACGCAAAGTATATTTTATCCCTTTCTAAGTGTCATCTTGTTGAATTCAATAGTTGAGATAATTTTGCTTTTTTTGTTGTTGTTGTTAGCTATCACTTGGAGATATGAATCACCTGAGAATTTGATGAGAATGTCTTCATTGAGCCTTTGAATAAAATAGGTTGACCAACAGATACATCAGGAGGAAAGAGCTGAAGGGGGAGGGGGAAGGAAGGCCTGGGGAGGCAGTGCTGGGGAGGAGCACTTAGCATTAAGAGTCACTTTAAAGTTAACTGTATTCACTGCTGCTGCACAAGCCTTGCCATTAGTCTTAGTCTGCTATATTGGAGGTCTAAAGGCATTTAGGAAGCCACTAAACTCGTGACATGTGCTATCTGTGGTCAATCACTTGGCCCTGCCAGCTTTGTTCCTGTATCATTCAAAATGCCTAATCAAGTTACCAGGTACCATATATTGATTAGCTAAAACATAATCTAGTATAAACCTATCTAACTGGATCAAGACAACAGAAGACAGGGGAAGTTTATTAAAAGCTTACAGCAAAGCAGATGCAGTGTCTTTATGAAATGCTATTTAGAGGATTTCCTAGTCCAGGCCTTACTCACTCCTCTCCACCCCAGAGTCCACCTCAGGCAGGAACAAACATGTGCTTTGGCATAGGAAGGCCTGAGAACAAGTCAGGCTGACATAGAACAATGTCTTAAGCGTCTGCATTTTTCCTTTCTACTTCTTCCCTACCTACCGGCCAAACCAAGTTACCCTAGTCCTCCCAAGGAGAAAATGCAAAATGGAATTTGGAGAGGACCATGTTGACACAAAGAAATTAGTCTCTACTAGTGACCTTAAAGGCAGCAAGACAAGTTCCTGAAAAAGATATTTTGGGGCAAGGCTCCCCGAGTACCTTTCAAATATATTATAAATTAGCAACCTTGATGACTGACTTGTAAAGAGGTTCTTCTTTGCCATCTGAACAGCTAGGCAGGTTTCTCAAGCTGTTACCAAATTTAAGGGAAAGAGAGGCCCAGACCAACCTGGTCTCTGAGGGATTCTCTAGATTAGGAGAAACCTGAAGCTTATCTGGACTCCTACTCGTTTCTAGAGCCCCTACACCAGTACCTATGAGAAGTCAGATTGGCTTAAGCATGCTAGGCCCAACTTCTAGAACGTCAGCTATAAATGTGGACCTAGAATAGAGAGAGAGAGAGAGAGAGAGAGAGAGTGTGTGTGTGTGTGTGTGTGTGTCCGTGTGTGTAATGAGGAGGGAAGACGCAATCTCAGTGCAGTATAACCCTCCTCTGACTGAGTGTAGTGCAAACCCAATTCAAGTTCTTCTCCACACAAGCTCTGCCCTTACTTCTTGCCCTAGCAGCCCCGGATGTATGGTATTAATTTGCCATTTTTATAAATGTATTTATTTTAAGTGCTGTCACATACAGACATTTTTCCACCAGTTCTAACAGCATCTATGGGGAATAGCAAAGCAGGTATTATTACCGTCGTCAAGAAGTATGGAAACTGAAAGTCAGCTAGGGTAAAGTTTCAGGTAAGATAAAAGCAAAACCAGCACTGGAACTCAATTCTCAACACCTGAGTATCCCCTTAGCCACTACAGGTAAGGCACTCAGAGAGGCTTTTTGCAAAAAGAAGTTAGGGATGAATAGTGTGCAAAGTGACCAGATGTTCAACAGCAAGGAAAAGAGAAGCCCCAACCCTAATAGTGGAAAAATTGTTCAGAATGAAAATTCCCTTTGCAGTCATCTTTCAGACTTCTTTGGGAATCACAAAGGCACATGTTTGAAATCAGCCTGAAAAGAATTTTTCAGTGACAGGAACTCTCAACCTCTTGTTTAGAACAAACTAGATACCTTGAATAAAATCAAATGATTCAATTTTAATTTTGCAAGAGAGAAAAATAAACATATGCTTCAAAAATATTTACAGTTTTTTTTTTTCCTTTGCACTCAGTGACCTGGAAGATGGAAAGAAGGCCCTGAGCCAAACCAAAATATGTCCATAGTTTTCCACAAACTGACCTGGGTTTGTAAATGTTGCAATTAGAAAGCTTGAAAGTCATAATCCAGGTCTGTGCCTGCCTGGTGTACACATAAGTTACAATTTTGAACAATGACATGATTTATTTCCTTCCTGTTAAAAACAGATATTACTTGTAGAGGCTGAACAAAATCTTGACCGGATAAACTAAGTTTTTAGATATTCAAGCTCTAGAATTGGCCTTACGTATTCTACCAAAGTTTCCAGTACCCACGTTCATAAGCCTCTAGGTTTTCAAGATCTTTCAGGAGAGCCCACCCCCAGTATAGTTAATTTAAATTATCTACTGAAGAAGCGTTCCTGGCCCTGCTAATGCTTGCGTACATAAATCTGGTCTTTCAAAGAGAATTGACAAAGTGCCTTCTTTGTAGCCTCAACTGAAAATGAGCTGCAAAACAAGTTAGGAGGTGGGCAGATGCACTACAATGGAGGCTTCCAGATGCTCCCCGTTTGGTGGTGGCACTCTTGGCTTTGTTTTTACAACTCATCCTTGGCTGATGTTTTATTACACATGCGACTCTTTGGAAAAGGTGGGTTGGAATGCTTACTCTTTCCTAAAGAACATGAAATGTAAATCACATGGCCCCCCTCCACCCTGTACTTCTCTATGCCTAACTGGGGCTTATTTTCAGTGTCCCTTCCATGTCTTCCCCTGGTGTCCCGTCACTAGAACCGAAGGAGGCTGAAACAAGAAGAGTAAACCATCTCATTTGTTTGGCTTCTCCTCACCCCACAATCTCATGGAACCCACTACTCCCCTTTAGAAAGCACAGGGGTGTGGGTCTCCGCAGTCGGGATAGTTGTCTTAGCTCCTGCTCATTTTACTGCTCTGAGATGGTCTCTGGCGATCAGGGGCACTGTATCCAGAGGAAAATAAATACAACAAAGAAAGGAACTTAACCCTAAGCTCCATGACCAGTGGTTGATTTGGAGCCGAGAAGGCACATATGACATCTATGTAGGAACATGCAAAGGACTAACGTGTGGAAAGAAAAAAGACTTAGGTTAGCCTAAGTTAGAACAATGAAAAATAATAATAATAATAAAGGCAGGGAGAAAGATCTTGGTTTAATAAATGCAAAATCTAAGAGAGAAGTTCAAATTTGAAAAGGCTGCGAAAGTAAGCATTTCATTACAAGATATGCTTAAGCATGGGGTCAACACTATTTGACAGGGAAAAAGAAAACAATTCCTGGAGTGGATTATCAGACCACGTGAACTCTCAAACCTTCAAATCCTATGATTGCAATTTCTGCTCAAAGGGGAGAAACACATGGGGCATATACTTCTGTCTATAAAATCAGCTGTAAGTCCCCTTCCACTCGGAACAGGGAGAAGGTTATACAGTCTGTTAAGATGCAAAAACCTGCTGATGAAAGTTCGGTTCTCCCAGACAGACAGAATGAATGTGTGAGTATGGAGTGAGTAGTCGCAGCAATAGAATTAAGTAAGGAGCAACTATTTAGCATTTTAGGCCCACGTCTTCATTCTTCCTTAATATGCACATGTGTATTTGAGGTAAACATATTTGGGGCTTGGATTTTTATTTTTTTGATAACTGATTTATAACTGATTTAATTCTTTAGTTCTTATTGTATCCATAGCCCTGAGATGTGAATTAAATAGGGTCAAAAGCAGGTAGGTAACTAAGGAAGAGTTTGACAAAGAAGGAAGGAAAGAAGGAATTTCTATTACTCTCTAAACTTCTCTTTGTCTCATAATCTTATGTGTAATTAAACTAATACAAGCTTGTACTGCACATTTTATTTTCTGTGGTCCATGTAATGTAGTAGAAATGAAACTAAGCTTAAGGACACTAGACAGTAGATGTGAGACATGCTTAGTATGAACATGTACTAGTTATTTGTTACTCAACCAAGTAACTGAGCCTATTTTCCCTCAGTTTACTTACCTGGAAGACAGGGCTAATAATGTCCGTTCTACATACTTCATAGGTTATTATGAGGATTAAATTGGATAATGAGAAGTTTTAAACTTCGAAGTGTTTATTTAGTATATGAGGGAAGAAACATAGATACAAAGAGTTCTTGAGCTATGTTAATTATTTGTATTTATAGTATAACACGCTTTTTGATATAGAACTTATAAAAATATACACATTAGTCACTTGTTAGCAGATCATAAATCACTTTCTTTTTTTGTTATTCTTTTAACTTCAAATGTCAATCTTTAAAATAGGAGTTTCCTGGGCTGACCCCGTGGCTCACTCAGGTGAGTGCGGCGCTGGGAGTGCCGAGGCCGTGGGTTCGGATCCTATATAGGGATGGCTGGTGCGCTCACTGGCTGAGCGCCGTGTGGGCGACACCAAGCCAAGGGTTACGATCCCCTTACCAGTCACTCACACACACACAAAAAGAGTTTCCTATATGCTATACACAGAAATGTGAAAATATACTAATTTACACATCTTTGTGTTTTCTAAACGTCCAATACGTTTAAACTAAGTCTGAAAATGGAAGACATTTCATTACACAAAGGATTGATTCAAGATAAAATACTAAAATAGGTTTGGTTTTCCTCAGTGACTCTCATTTCCCTTTTCTTTCGCCCTTCCTTCCATCACCACCCCTTACTTCTATGTAAAGAGTAACCCTGTGTCACACCCCAATCAAAACTCTCCCTTTGAGAAATAATATGCAACCAGTTGTGTGTACTGTGATACATGAAAGTCAATGTGCGACCTTTTCCATAGAGAACTGCCTTTTGAGATTTATCCCCCGCTGAGGCCTGAAAGCCCCTGTTTGGTTGAAGGAATGTAAGGAAGGTAGGCACAAGTGAGCAAGCAGAGAAGATCACAACCTTAGTTGACATCTTTTCTGCCTCCCACTGGCTCTGGATCCTAGAAATTCAAATTGTGGAGACAATTCTGCCAGTAAGTTGTTCTGCTAGGCCAATATGTGAGCATTACTAAAGCTGAACTTTTGGTGTGAGTAGCTGTGTTCCTGGCCACTAGTCACAAAAGGTCAATGTTTATGTAACTATGGTCAAAATCCAGAGGCACCAGCTTGACCAAAACTTTCCTTTCTTAATACTACAGTACAGTTCTGCTTTTGTACACAACTTACATGAATGCAGAACTGTGTGGTTGTATTAAATTGGCTGGAAAATTATGTTTTCCTTGACAGTAATTAGGGTTTTACCCAAAGATCTTCCAGCCCGAAAAAACATTTAAAGGCATATTTTTTTAATTAAGGAAAAAAGTATACTATTAATGAAGCAATGGAACTATCTACCAAGTCCAGAAAATCGATGCTATGTTTCAGCTAAAATATTATTCCTACTGTTCTCTACATTTGAACTACAACGAATTGTCTTTCAATTAACATCTTTATAGTGAAATATATTAAACATACTTTTAATTCACAAAGCATCTATTTGCAAAATGTACAAAGCATCTTATAGATACTTTTAAAAGAAAAAATAATTCTTACAACATACGATTGCTTAAACAAAAAAGGAAAAATGAGAAATAAAAACATGTTCAGCAGTTGCAACCTACAGTAATTACATAATTTATTATATGTACACCTATATGTGTGTGTATATATATATAATTCATAACATTGAAAAGGACCCTAAAAACTTCTCATCTGATACTTAAATCTCTTTTCCCTCTATCCCCCTCTCCAAGGTCTTTGCTAAGCAGCCACTCATCTGATTAATACAACTGAAAACATGAACATATGAAAAGTGAGGTGCTTTTGTCAGGAAATTGTTGTGCATTTAGATGGTTATGACTGGTTTGATCAAATTATTAGCCTAAAGGACTAAAACGCTAAAGATATCAATTTGGATGTAGCCAACCTCTTTCTAAGCAATAATAATTATAATAATAAAAACAATAGCAATAATTGCCATTTACTGAGCATTCCCTATGCAATAGACACTGTTCTAAACATTTTACAAACTTTGTTCATTCAGTCCTAATAATGACTGTTTGAGGAGAATAATGTAGCTCCATTTTCCAAAGTGTAAACTGAGACTCAGAGAGGTTAAGTACCATGCTCAAGATCATGAGACTAGAAAAAGTATAATCGGGACTGAAGCCCAGATCTGCCTGTCAAACACCTGTGTCATTTGATCGTGGCTGGACCTGAAAGAGATAATGCCACTGTAAATCAAACATTAAGACTATAGAGCTGCCCAAAAGATGCTAAAGCATGTTTAGAATTCATCTAGGCTAGAACAGAGAAGCATCAACCCTGTACAAAAGGGCTTGTGAACTTGGCCAACCCCATCAAATTCAGAGAAGTAAGCAGAGTCAGAAGGAGCCACTAGGTCCTCCAGTTTCATATGGACAAGAATCAAACATGGGAAAGTCTGCTAGAAAAGAAAGATACAGGCCTATACCACCACTTCAGAAAAATAAAATCAGAGCTCATGCGGTCATAAACACAAGTCAGGGGAGTGAGGACAGAAGAGCCAACCCTGTGCACTCTCCTCACCCCAACAACGGGTCTGGAGAGAGAGAACAGAAACTAGGTAAGAAGCCTGAAAGTTAAGTTACTTACTTTAAACATCAGTTCATCCACAAAGTTGGAGACATGATTATACTATTACCAAAAAGCGTGGATGGAGGAATTAATTGAGCAAAAACATGTACAGTACTTAGCATAATATATGACATATAGAAAGTATTCAATAAATATGAGTGCCGTTGTTAGTGTTGTTGTTTTAGAGGGTCACCTACAGCTTTCTAACATAGTGTAGTTTTGTGCAAATAATCATTGACTGGGAGTCGTAAGAGCTGGTTTGAATATTTTGCTTTGTCCTACCTGAGCGTTTTGGGCAAGGCGCCTTAAATATCTGAGTCTCAGTTTGCTCACCTTTAAAAATGGGACTTATTAAACTATTCACAAAATTATTGGGAGGGTTAAATAAGAATATATTAGAAAATGATTAACATAGTCTTTGGCAGGCATAGATTTATATATGCACAAACACAGATGTATTCAACAAAAATTTATTCAGGGCCTAACCAGGTGATGAGCACTATTAGCAGCATAAGTGACAAAACAGTGAATAAAAAATATGTTTTTTCTCAAAGACTGAGGGAGGACCCAGTGGGCACACAGCAAGAAGGTGTCCATCTGCAAGTCAAGGAGAGAGGCCTTCACAGAAATCAAGCCTTCCAATACCTTGATCTAGGACTTTTAGCCTCCAGAATTCTCTTGAAGGAGTTTAAGATGCAACCTTAATTAAATTCAGAGACAAGAAAACCAAACACCTGAGCCCTGGAGAGGCCCAACCAACACCTGAGCAAGAGCCAAGGCTGTCCACTGCACACTCAACTGTACTGATACAAGAAGAGTCACCAGTGTAAGAGGAAAAGTCTTTCCTCTATAGCTCACTCCAGCATAATAGAAGAAACAAGTGTCCTACCAGATGACCAAACATCAATGAAAAAACACTAGAACTACATATAAACAAGAAGATATGACACCACCAAAGGAATATGGTAATTCTTATGTACCAGGCCCCATAGAATAGGAAAACCCTGAGATCTCTGAAAAGGAATTGCAAGCACTGATCTTAAGAAAACTCAAAGAGATAAGAGAAAATTCAATTAGAGAACACATTGAAACAAGAAAAAATATCCAGGATAATAAGGAGCAAATTTACAAAGAGATTAATACCTTAAAATGAATGTAGCAGAACTCCTAGAATGGAAAGGTTCACTCCATGAGATAAAAAACAGAACAGAAAGCTTGAGCAGCAGGCTAGAGCAATAAAAAAACAACAGAAGGCTTGAGCAGCAGGCTAGAGCAAGCAGAAGAAAGAATTTCAGACTTCAAAGATGGTCTTTTTGAAATAACCCAGGCAGACAAAAAACAGAAAGGAAAAACAATTTTTTAAAAATGAAGAAAATCCAGAAGAAAGAATTTCAGACTTCAAAGATGGTCTTTTTGAAATAACCCAGGCAGACAAAAAAAAGAAAGGAAAAACAATTTTTTAAAAATGAAGAAAATCTAACAGAGCTAGCAGACAAAAATCTGAACCTCAAGCGCACAAAAATCTGAACCATGGGTATTCCAGAAGAGAGGAAGAAAGGAAAATGCATTGAAAACCTATTCAAGTAAATAATAACAGAAAACTTCCCACATATAGGGAGAGACATAGACCTTCAGATCCAGGAAGTCCAAAAATCCCCAAACAGATTCAATCCAAAAGATCCTCTCCAAGACACCTTACAGTCAAACTGGCAAAACTCAAAGACAAGGAAAGAATTCTAAAAGCAGTGAGACAAAAGCATCAAGTCACCTATAAGGAAGTCCCCATCAGACTAACAGCAGACTTCTCAATTGAAACCTCACAGGTCAGAAAAAAATGGGATAATGTATTCAAAATACTAAAAAAAAAAAAAATGCCAGCCAAGAATTCTATACCCAGCAAGGTTATCTTTCAGAAATGAGGAAGAAATAGTGTATTTCCCAGATAAACAAAAATTATGGGAGTTCACCACCACACAACCAGCCCTGCAAGAAATTCTCAGAAGAGTTCTGCATCTGGAATCTGAAAAATGATAATAACTATCCTGTGTTGACAAGAAGGAGCAAAACCCACCATTAAAACCAAAATGCAAACAAAAAAGAGAACAAAATTAACCAGGTCACCTAAAAAATCCAGCAACATTGAAAATGAAAATTAAAAGCAACAAATGGTATTTAAAACATCTAAACAAAAAGCAATATAATGGGGTCAAAATGGCAGAATAGATGGTCCATGGTGTCACTCTCTCCCACAAATCAACCAATTTACAGCTATAAAAAAGCAATGACAGCCAAGCTGGACAACTAGAAATCAGGCGAAGAGGAGGAGAGACCTATGGAGTGCATGAAAGTGAGAGAAGCCACGATGAGAGAAAGAAAAAACTGCTCCAACTATATCGAATCCCATCCACTTCCAGGATGGAGCTGCTGAGTGCATGGAGCAGGAGCTGGCAAAAGCCACAGCTGTGCCCTTTGGATGAAGTTGCTTGGAGGCAGCAGAGGAGAAAAGGGCCTTGGTGGCCCCCACACCATCAAGATCACTAATAGGGTTCCCATGGATCCACATAGGAGTGAAGAGCCAAAACAACTGAAAAAAAGGAGCCACTCAGAGGCTGGTGAGTCATCACAAGGGATCAGCACATGGTTCAACCCATGGGAAGTATTTGGAGCATGGGTGGTGGGGGAGATGGGCCCACCAAGAGGACACTGGGGCCCAGCAAAGATAGCTGATCTGCCCCCCATCAGCATAGAACCACTCAGAGGAGACTGGTCAGGAATATAGAATTGCATGCAGTTCAGTTTGATGAAATGACTCAGGCCCAGACTGGAGTTTCTGCACAACCCAGGTGCACTGGATCTCACCAGACCCAGAAGTACCTATAAAGTCAACCTTTAAAACCTAAGCTGCACAAAAAGCCTTCTCTAGGGAATCAGCAGCAAAGCAACAATTTAGCTCAAACACAGACCTCAAGTACTGGTTCCACAGGAAGTTCCTCTACTTGAGAAGTAAGCAAATGGCAACAAATTAGTTCCAGTGCAGAGTTTAAGTGGTGGTAACAGCAAAAAATCCAACACAGAACTGAAATTAAAAAATTACCCACAACCATAAACAAAGTTTGATATTAACTAGTAAAGGTCTCATGTCACCAAAGAATACCTATAACACCTAGAAGAACCAGAAGTTCCCTGGGCTACCAAGCCAGAAAGGGGGGAGAGCAGGGGGCCTCAGCTATGCCCCCAACACCCACAACCCATCCCAAGGGTGGATCCAAGGGCCTTGGCCACACCCCACCGACACATGCAACCACCCCAGTGATGACCACCAAACTGCCACAGGAAATACCCCAGGCTTTCCCCAGCCAGGGCAGTGGTGGGCCAAGAGTCTCAGCCATGCCCCCTCAACATGCACAACCAGCCCAGCAATGACCACTGAGCCACAGCAAGAAGGTCCCCAAGTTCCTCAGCTGGGGTGGTGGGGAGTGAGGGATTTTGCCACATCCTCCTGACATCTGCTCTCAGCCTGGCAATGACCAAGCCACCACTGGAAGCCCCTTTATCTCTCCTGTAGGAATGAGGGAGGAGCCACAGGTCTCAATCCCACCCCTCCTCCTTCCTTCTTCTTCCATCCCATTTCCTTCTCCTTTCCCATCTCCCCCTCCCTCCCAAGTGCTCCAGAACAACATCATAGAATGTAAAAAAATAATAATATTAATTGTTTAAAAAGCAATATAATGACAGGAGTAAAGCAATACCTGTTGATAACAATTCTAAATGTAAATGTATTAAACTCCCCATTCAAAAGACACAGACTGACTGATTGGATTAAAAAGTTAGACCCAAGTATATGCTGTCTTCAGGAGACCCACCTCACCTATAAAGACACACACAGACTAAAAGTGAAGGGATGGAAAAAGATATACAATGTAAATAGAAACCAAAAATGAGCAGGAGTAGCATTCTTATATCAGATAGATTTAAACCAAAAACCATATAAAGAGACAAAGAAGGCCACTATATGATAAAGGGATCTACCCAGTTAGAAGACATAACAATAATAAATATGTATGCACTCAACACCAGAGCACCCAGATACGTAAAGCAAACATTCTTAGATAAAAAAAAAAAAAGAGAGATAGACCCTAATACGATAATAGTGGGTGACCTGAACACGCCTCTCTCAGCACTAGACAGATCTTTCAGGCAACAAATTAACAAAGAAACACAGGATTTAAACTACAACTTAGACCAATTGGACCTGGCCGACTCCTACAGGACATTTCATCCAACACCTACAGAATATACATTCTTCTCATCAGCACATGGAATGTTCTCCAGGATAGACCACATGTTAGGTCACAAATCAAGTCTCAGCAAATTTCAAAAAATTGAAGTTATTTTATGTATCCTCATCAGCACATGGAATATTCTCCAGGATAGACCACATGTTAGGTCACAAATCAAGTCTCAGCAAATTTCAAAAAATTGAAGTTATTTTATGTATCTTTTCAGACCACAATAAATTAAAACTGGAAATCAATAACAAACAAAACTCTGGAAACTATACAAGTGCATGGAAACTAAACAAACTCTTCCATGACCTATGGGTACAAGAAGAAATTAAACAGGAAATCAAAAAATTTCTTGAAACTAATGAAAATAAAGATACATCATACTGAAACCTGTGGAATACTGCAAAAGCAGTACTAAAAGGGATGTTCATTGCAATAAACACTTACAATGAAAGAATGGAAAGACTTCAAATAAACGACCTTACACTACACCTCAAAGAGCTAGAAAAACAACAGCAATCCAATCCTAAAAGAGATAAATGGAAAGAAATAATTAAGATCAGAGCAGGGGCCGGTCCGGTGGCGCACTGGAGAGTGCACCACTTGGGAGCGCGGCGGCGCTCCCGCCGAGGGTTCGGATCCCATGTGGAGACCGGTTCCCGCTCACTGGCTGAGCGCGGTGCGGGCGCAACACCGAGGGTTGCGATCCCGATACTGGTCAGTAAAAAAGACAAAAAAAGGAAAAAAAAAAAGATCAGAGCAGAACTAAATGAAATAGAGACCCAATAAATGATACAAAAGATCAATGAAACAAAAAGTTGGCTTTTTTGAGAAGAAAAATAAAATAGACAAACCATTAGCTAGGTTAACAAAAAAAGAAGAGAGAAGACCCAAATAACAAAAATCAGAAATGAAAAGGAAGACAGTACAACCAATACCACAAAATACAAAGAATCATCAGAGATTATTATAAACAACTCTATGCCAGAAAACATGAAAACCTGGAGGAAATGAATAAATTTCTAAACCAAGAAGAAATAGAAAAGCTGAAGAGACCAATAACAAGCAATGAGATTGAAGCAGTAATCAGCAATCTTCCAGCAAAGAAGCCCAGGACTCAATGGCTTTACAGCTTAATTCTATCAAAACTTAAAGAATTAATATCACTTCTCTTCAAACTATTCCAAAAAATTGAAACAGAAACCATTTTCCCAAACTCATTCTATGAGGCTAGCATCACCCTGAAACCAAAACCAGAGAAAGATACAACAACAACAACAAATTACAGGCCAGTATCCTTGATGAACATAGATGCAAAAATCCTCAACGAAATATTAGCAATCAGAATACAACACATGAAAATTATACACCATGATCAAGTGGGATTCATCCCAGGGATGCAAGGATAGTTCAACATATGCAAGTCAATAAATGTGATACACTACATCAACAAAATCAAGGACAAAATCCATATAATTATCTCAATTAATGCAGAAAAAACATTTGATAGAATTCAACATCCCTTCATAATAAAGACTCTCAGCAAATTAAGTATAGAAGGAAATTACCTCAACACAATGAAAGCAATTAACAACAGGCCAATTACCAATATCATTTTGAAAAGCTTTCAGATTTTCCTTTTTTTAGAAAGGACAAAGTCAAACTGTACCTGTTTGCAGATTACATTATCTTATGTATAGAAAAACCTAAAGACTACCAAAAAACTCTTAGAGTTTATTAACAATTTCAGTAATGTTGCAGGATACAAAATCAACACCCAAAAATCAGTACCATTTTTATACTCCATTAATGAACTAGCAGAAAGAGAAATCAAGAACACAAACGCATTTATAATAGTTGCCAAAAAAAATAAAATACCTAGGAATCAACTTAACCATGGAAGTAAAAGATCTCTGCAATGAGAACTATAAAACATGACTGAAAGAAATTAAAAAGGACACAAAAAGGTGGAAATCCATACCATGCTCTTTGATGGGAAAAATTAACATCACAAAAATGTCCATTCTACCCAAATTAATCTACAAATTCAACGCAATCCTCATAAAAATACAATGACATTCTTCACAGAAATAGAAAAAGCAACCCTAACATTCAGATGAAACAGCAAAAGACCCCAAATAGCCAGAGCAATCCTGAGCAAAAAAATAAAAATAAAAAATAAAGCTGGAGGCATAACACTTCCTGACTTCAAATTATATTACAAAGCCATTTTAACCAAAACAGCATGGTACTGGCATAAAATCTGAGAACCAGATTGATGCAACTGAATAGAAAACCCAGAAATATACTTACAGCCAACTGATGTTTGACAAAGGAAACAGGAACATACACTGGGGAAAAGACTGCCTCTTCAATAAATATTGATGCAACTGAATAGAAAACCCAGAAATATACTTACAGCCAACTGATGTTTGACAAAGGCAACAGGAACATACACTGGGGAAAAGACTGCCTCTTCAATAAATGGTGCTGGGAAAATTGGACATCCATATGCAGAAGAATGAAATTTGATGTGTACCTCTCACCATATATCAAAATCAACTAAAAATGGATTAAAGACTTACATATAAGATCTAAAACCATAAAATTACTAAAGAAAAACAGGGAAAACACTCCAGGGAATAGGACTGGGCAAAGACTTTATAAGACCCTCAAAGCACAGGCAACAAAAGAAAAAAATAAACAAATGGGATTATATCAAACTAAAAAGTTTCTGCACAGGAAATAATCAACAGAGCAGAAAGACAACCTATGGAATGGGAGAAAATATTTACAAAGTATACATCTGACAAGAGATTAATATCCAGAATATTTAAAGAACTCAAACAACTATATGGTAAAAAAAAAATAATAATAATAATCTGATTTTAAAATGTGCAAAGGAGATGAATAGACATTTCTCAAAGGAAAACATACAAATGGCCAACAGGTACATGAGAAAATGCTCAACATCACTAGTCATCAGAGAAATGCAAATCAAAACCACATTGAGATATCAACTCACCCCAGTTATAGTGGCCATTATTTAAAAGACCATGAATAACAAATGCTGTGTGAGGATGCAGGAAAAGGGGAATTCTTCTACACTGTTGGTGAGACTGCAAATTAGCATGGCCATTAGGGAAAACAATATGGAATTTCCTCAAACAACTACAGATAGA
>NW_007728705.1:158178-163847 GCF_000696425.1 Galeopterus variegatus | reverse complement strand
CAAGGAACTAATATCCAGAATATATAAGGAACTCAAACAATGATACAGTAGAAAAGAAAATCAAATTTAAAAAAACGAGCAAAGGAGCTTGATAGACATTTTTCAAAGGAAGACATACAAATGGTCAATGGGTACATGAAAAAATGCTCAACATCACTAATCATCAGGGAAGTGAAAATCAAAACCAAGTTGAGATATCATCTCACCCCAGTTAGACTGGCCATTATTTAAAAGACCATGAATAACAAATGCTGTGTGAGGATGCAGGAAAAGGGGAATTCTTCTACACTGTTGGTGAGACTGCAAATTAGCATGGCCATTAGGGAAAACAATATGGAATTTCCTCAAACAACTACAGATAGAACTACCATATGATCCAGCAATCCCACTACTGGACATATATCCAAAGGAATGGAAATCATTATTTCGAAGGGGTACCTGCACTACCATGTTCGTTGCAGCTCTATTTACAATAGCCAAAATATGGAAACCACCCAAAGGGCCCATCGACAGACAACTGGATAAGGAAAATGTGGCATATATACATAATGGAATACTACTCAGCCATAAGAAAATATATAATTCTGCCATTTGCAACAACATGGATGAGTCTGGAGAAAGTGAAGTGAAATAAGCCAGGCAAGGAAAGAGAAATACTGTATGTTCTCACCAAGAGAACCTCACCTTCAATCTATTAGTCATAGTTTTTTTTTTACTGAAACATAATTGATTATAGGTATTTGTGGGGTACAGAGCGGACTATCAGGACTTGTGTACCATATGTGATGATCAAATCAGATTGTTGGCATATTCATCATTACAGAATGTTCTCATTCTTTGTGTCCATTAACCAATTTCTCCCTAACCCCTTCCCTCCCAATAACCACAGTTCTGTTCTCTCCTGAAAGTTCAACATGTTATTGTTTGTTGTTTCTTTTCTTCTTCTTCTTCTCTCTCTCTCTCTCTCTCTCTCATGAGTGAGGACATGCAGTATTTCTCTTTCTGTGCCTGGCTAATTTCACTTAACATGATTTTCTCCAAGCTCATCCACATTGCTGCAAATAGCAGAATTTCATTGTTTTTTATGGCTGAGTAGTATTCCATTGTGTATATATACCACAATTTCCTTATCCAGTTGTTCATTGATGGACATTTAGGTTGGTTCCGTATCTTGGCTACTGTAAATAGAGCTGCAATAAACATGAAAATACAGGTTTCCCTTCATCATGATGATTTCCATTTCTTTGGGTATATACCCAGTAGTGGGATTATTGGATCATATGGTAGTTGTATCTGTAGTTATTTGAGAAACCTCCATACTGTTTTCCATAAAGGCTGTACTAATTTACAGTCCAACCAATAGTGTAGAAGAGTTCCCCTTGCTCTGGGAGCATTTGATATTTTCTGTCTTTTTTATAATAGCCTGTCTAACTGTGGTAAGATGATATCTCAATGTGGTTTTGATTTGCACTTCCCTGATGATTAGTGATGTTGAACACTTCTCAGGTACCTACTGGTCATTTGTATGTCTTCCTTTGAGAAATGTCTGTTCATCTCCTTTGCCCATTTTTAATCAGATTATTTGGGGGGTTTTCCTGTTAAGTTTTTTGAGTTCCTCGTATATTCTGGATATTAATACCTTGTCATATGAATAGTTCACAAATATTCTCTCTCATTCTGTCGGTTGTCTTTTCACTCTATTGATTGTTACCTTTACTGTACAGAAGCTTTTTAATTTGATATAATCCCATTTGTTTGTTTTTTCTATTGTTGTCTGTGCTTTGCTAGTCTTATTCTTTTTTTTTTCCTTTTTGTCTTTTTTCGTGACCAGTAACGGGATCGCAACCCTTGGTGTCGCGCCCGTACCGCGACCGGCAACGGGATCGCAACCCTCGGTGTCGCGCCCGCACCGCGCTCAACCAGTGAGCAGACCAGTCTCTATATGGGATCTGAACCCTCGGCAGGAGCGCCCGCACTCTACTCCGCGCTCAACCAGTGAGCAGACCGGTCTCTATATGGGATCTGAACCCTCGGCAGGAGCGCCCGCACTCTACTGAGTGCACCACCGGGCCAGCCCCTGCGAGTCTTATTCTTAAAGTCTTTGTCCAGTCCTACATCCTGAAGTGTTTCCCCTAATTCATAGTGATTTTAAAATCCCTGTCTAATAGCTCTAATGTCTGGATCATCTCTGAGTATTGTTCTGTGGATTGCTTTACCTCTTGAGAGTGGATCATTTTTCTTGCTTTTGTGTGTGTGTGTCATAATTTTTGATTGAATGCTGGATGTAGAAAAACAGTAAAGACTGAGGTAAGTGATATTTATGCCCTTCACTAGATGCACATCTTCTCCCATCAGGCAAAGAGTGTTGGGAGTTGAGTCAACCTGGTCAGTAGTTGAATGGGGTTTGGGTTTTGTTCTGCTCTACTTGCCTTCGGTACACCACACCTTCAAGCTCCTCCAGCCATGAGCTGCTTGTGCCTCAAGTGGGGTCTGAGGTGCCTGAGGGCGTACCCCAGTATTTCTGTTTTACTCTCAGCTTTCAGTGGGCCCTGCATGCCTGCTCTACAGAAGTGAGGTTTGGGGGGTAAGGAGTATCTCTCTCCATAATCTTGCTCTTCCCTCTATAGAAGTCTGGTGTTGCTTGCTAGTTCCTTGCTGCTAGGCTTGTAACATTCTTTGTTCTCCTGGTATAGCCTCAAACTGAGGACGGACTCTTATGCCTCAGCTTTGGATATGGGGCTATCTCAGCACTCCCACCCCCATCTTCCTTTCTCATCCCCCTACCAAACTCTGCCTTGTACTCAAGAGGGATCTTGTGTGAAGAGTTTCCTGCCTCTTCCCCAGTGGTAGCAGACCTCTATTTGCAACATTGAAGACTCCTGAACCAAAGTAATGTCCCTGCCCCTGCCCCAGGGCACATAGCTTTTGCTTTCAATGAGAGTAGAGTCAGAGAGTGCAGGGTGGGGCTATGTACCTGTTTTCATGTCCAAGGGGGAATCTCTAGTCTCCTGTCCTGTCCCCAGTTTTTCTCGTGAATACTCAGTAGAGGCTCATGAAAAGGAGTTTGAGTGTCTATTCCACTTGGCTCTGGGTCTCCAGAAGATTCTAAACTGTCTCACTAGCTAACACTTGACCTTTAAGAATCTGTTAAAATTTTGGCTGTTTTCTTTTTACCCACATTTATGGCAGCTGCCTCTTTATCCTCTACTTCCTGGAAGACGAAGCATCCATGTGCCCCATCTTTCTTCAGAGAACCTGTCTCCCTTTGATATGCAGTTCACCTGGTTGTCTTGTGACCCCAGCTCTTCATGGATTGAAGAAAATTTATGATTTGTTGATTATCTGGCTTCTTTTTCTCATTCTCTTAAGGTTTCTACATCCTAAGTAGAATGATTCAGATAGGGCTGGAAAACTTGACTGCCTAAAGAGTCCAGGAAGAGAATGGACATTATGAAACCAGTCTAAGAGTAAAAGATTGAATTACAGCTAAAGGAAGAATACATGACAATTTTTTTTTTAATATCATGCATGCTAAACCAAAAAGTCTTTTGAATTCAACTAAGTTGTGATCCTTAGATAAAAGTGTTAGGTTATATGTGTCCAACTCAGGTTGAGCAGCTGGATGATATATAACTAAAGAGAACTTTAAAATGCACATTTTCAAACTAAAAGAAAATTCCTGCTGTCATTCCCAGCAATCTTGACTTACTGTGCTATTTTTAATATTTTAATAAATGTTTTGAATAAAGATATAAAAATAGTATTTCAGTTTTTTATATAAAACGAAACCAAGAGTTATTGCTAATATACTTCACGTCAAGATTCATGAAGTCTTTGACAGGTTAAAATATAAAGAGGCTTAATATGCATAAAAGTAAGGTTCTAAAATTGGGCTTCATAAATCTACTTCAAATTCATAGGTGCATACCATTGGGTGAGACCTGACTTAATAATAGAAGTTCATGTGGGAATGACTTATAATTTCTAATTGATGCAAATTCAGTGAGTTAAAGAATGACATAATTGCCAAAAAATAAAAGCTGCTTCACTTTACATTGAATCAGTTGAAGGAGAGTGCTCAGAACAAAGGAAGCCTTTAGTTCTACAGATGAGACACATGTGTAGCATCCTGTTGCTGCATTTTAAAGGGTCATTGACTTACTGGAATTCAGAAAGAGGAAAATAGCCAGGACGGTAGAGAGCCTGGACATCATGCCCCCTGTGGAATGAATGGCTGAGTCAGAATGTTGAGTCTGGAAAGAGAAAACTTGAATGAACCAAACAGCATCTTCAAATAATTAGAAAAGAGTAGTGGAGGGAGATTTGGCCACCACAGATTGGTAATTATTCTAAATAGTAGTAAATGAATTGGGATTAGATGAAGCTGATGTAATAACAGTTATTTGGTATGTAATTACTTTGGGGTAAGGTGGATTGAAATAATTTCCCCTCTGGTCAGTGAAAAAAAATGTAGTGATTAGAGAAATGTGATTTATGTTTGTACCATTCATTGTTGGTCAATGCAAGATCTGTAATGTGTCTCAAAGCAAGGACAGAGCAAAATCTCTTCTAGCATAAGGCCAGGTTACTAATTTTATAAGAATAAGAATGTTTACAGGGAGAATATTAGTTTCTCAAGTCAATGAGAGCTTTTGAAAGAAAATTTAAATTGGTGGAATCGATTTGACTTCAGGTACTCATAGAACCTAAGAGGAAAACGACTGTAGTGGGAATTTAGAATTCTTCATTATTCTCTATCCCCACCCCATCCATGAAAACATAGCTCACCACTCTCCTCCTTCACCTAGGACAGTGAAACCAGACTTCACCTTCCTTCACAGAGAAACAATACCTGGGTGGAGGAAAAGGGCTCTTGTTTTTTAGTAGTACACAGAAGCTACAAATGGTTCAAGACACAGTCAGAACTGAAGATACAAGGAGTTAATTACACTCATATTTCTAGGGAGTGCTTTATGATCCTAGGGAAGTAGGAAATGGGGTAAGAGCCATTATCTTTGGCAGGATAATAAATTAAAAGAAAGCTTCAAGAAACAGACTTCTGAACCACTGAAGCATTTTCTCATGATGTTCCATCAGGAGAAAAGTAAGATCCATCCTCCCTGAGTCACACTGCTCTGCCCAGAGTAGCAGAAACATATGTAGAAATAAAAGGAAGGGGCTGACTACACAGGGTGCAGATATAAACCTGGTAAAAAGGCCTCCTGTTCACTGTATCTTAATGAATAAAATGAAAATGTGTAAGGAAAGAATTATTGACTATAAAATCATTATACAAAACAGAATTATCTTCATTTCACATTAAATCTGGGAGCTAACATAAGTACAAAACTGAATTTACAACCACTAATCCAGGGAACACAGAGAATTGCCATTGCTGTTGAGAAATCTTGGTCTACTTAGCAAGCTCAGCATGTATGAGAAACAACCAGGGCTTTAAGCAAAATAAATGGCATGTCAAAGCACAGAAATACTGAAAATACAGGAACACAGTGCAGTAGAAAACCCTTGTGCAGCAATACTCACCCCCCAAGCAATATATTATTTCTCTCTTTCTCTCTTTCTCTCTCTCTCTCTCTCTCTCTCTCTCTCTCTCTCTCTCACACACACACACACACACACACACACACACACACACATTTTTTTTTTTT
>NW_007728705.1:156657-157723 GCF_000696425.1 Galeopterus variegatus | reverse complement strand
GGCAACGGATCGCAACCCTCAGTGTTGCCCCCATACCGGACCGGGGACCGGCAACGGGATCGCAACCCTTGGTGTTGCTCCCGTGCCTCGCTCAGCCAGTGAGCGGGAACTGGTCCGTATGTGGGATCCGAACCCTCGGGCGGGAGCGCCACCGCGCTTCCCAAGCGGTGCACTATCCAGTGTGCCACCGGGCCGGCCCTCACACACACACATTTTTAAATCCCAAAAATAGAAATTATGAAACCTCCCTAGAATGAGACCACAGTGGTACTCACATGATAATGATGCTCTCCCTTTCTTCCTCTCCTCATTTCTGCCATCCTGTTTCCCACCTCTAAAAAGCTCAGTTCTACCCTGCATCCAGACTGCCTCCATGCAGCCTCCCATGACCTTACTGCCTCAGAGAGACCCACACCCAATGCCCTGGTACTGGATGCTGGGTACTCTCAGTTGCTGTTCTCTCCATCCAGGAACTTGGTGTGTGAGGAGGGGGTAAAAGCATAAAGCCCTACAAAATGAGAAGGTACCTTGAAACTGGAGAAGGTACTTTGAGATAGAAGAAGGAAGTGGGCAGGTCCAGTCTGTAATAAGAGGTATTTATTAATCACGGTGATTTACAGACAGGAATGCTGGATGCAGTGAAGAATCATAAATCAGCAGTGATAGCTCTGACTCTGAAGTTAGACAATGTTTATACAGCAAAGCCTCTGTTACTAAGAATAACTTCAAGGAGACATCTTTTAAAAAATAAGGTAATAACATCATTCACCAGGTGTCTTGTGATCCATGAGGTAGGGGTCTTGTGATGTCTGTGCTCAGACCACTGATACCACCTGCAATAATAAATCACTTACTCCCTGAAACCTACGTTCCCTTCACAGTTGACCTAAGGAGAAGGAATAACTGGCCAGTGAAGCAAAGAAATAAGGTTGAGCAGGAGTTAACATGGCAAGCAGGCACAAAATGGCACTGGTTTTGTTTATGCTCTGTTTTAGTCCGTTTTGTGTTGCTATAACAGAAATACCTGAGACTGGGTAATTTATAAAGAAGACAGGTTTATTTGGCT
>NW_007728705.1:155648-156326 GCF_000696425.1 Galeopterus variegatus | reverse complement strand
GCAGATCACATGGTGAGAGAGGAAGCAAGAGAGAGAGAGAAGGCACCAGGGTCTTTTTAAGCAATGAGCTCTCACAGGAACTAGTTGAGCAAGAACTCACTCATTAATCCCCCTTCCCCAGGAAGAGCATTAATCCACTCATAAGGGATCCGCCCCCAACAACACATCCAAATTGCATCACCCTCTAACATCTCCATCCCCTCAAAAGCTTTCTGTGGCCCACACAATCTTATCCACCAATCTTCCGTGATGTCCCTAGGGCCAGATATTGGGTGGTGGCTTGTATTTTTACCCTGGACCAGCACAAGAAACAACAGTAGCATAATATGACAATTAAGCAGAGAAAGATCCTGTGAATTGCAGTTTTCCATTTCCCAGGAAGAGAAGTAAGCCATCTAGTAAAAGTGTCTGCAAAAGAAAGATGATCTATGTGATTAATAGCTTGTTTCATATGAGAAAGCAAATCAGTTATATTAGCCTCATTTGAAGACATATAAATATAGCATCCCAGTCCAATCGAATCACAGGTTCCTTCCTTGACAGCAGTCTGCAAACCCAGCAGAGTAGTTGCAAGTCTTGGCATATGTAGCAGCCCAGGAAAGGAAGGCAACTCCCTGATAAGAGTCCAATGAGGAGGAAACTATGGGTGATATGATAAAATGTTTCAAAAGTACTAGA
>NW_007728705.1:153436-154526 GCF_000696425.1 Galeopterus variegatus | reverse complement strand
TAATGATGCTGTTCATGCTCTAAGTGAGACCCGCAGCTGTAGGATCATAAAGCAGATGAAAAGTCCACAGTATTTTGTGAGCCTCATCCCACTCTTGCACAACACGTCCAGTGAAGTGAGCTTCTTGGTCACTGTCAATTTGGGACAGGGTCCCATACATATTCTCTAATTTGGAGAGTCCCTTTATAGTGGCAGCTGACTCATCCTTGTACAGGCAAAGGCTTGCACATGTCTAGTTGTGGCGTGTGCACATGTTAAAATATATTTATGCGCTTTAGATGTCAGCAGAGGCCCAATGTAATCTACCTGCCATCTGGTGGCTGGGTAGGTAGATCATCTGATGTGTCCTGGTGCATGTTTTAATGGGCAATACTGCAGTTGGCATTGCAGACAGACCTTAACAGCAGCCTATAAATCTGAATATTTAATTGGTAAATGAAGCTTTTTTACTATCTCCCAAGTTGTCTTCAGTCTTTGATGGCCAGACTTATGATGAACTCAATCTGCCCATCAGAGAGGGTCATCAGTTCCTCTAGCAGAATGGCTCGGGCCTTGGCAAGGGCATCAGCCTCACGGTTGCTTGGCAGGGTGGCTTGGGAGTGAGCAGACACATGCCATTCAGACACCTGAACTGTTGGCCATGTGCACACTTTCTACATGTCCCTCCATAGCATGGATCCCCATAACAGTTTTCCAAACACAGTTCAGTTTGCATGGTGCCACTACGACATACACGTAGTCAAGCCTTTCCAAATAGCCCAGCTGTCAGTAACTGCACTGAGCAGCATCAGCTCATGGGTCAGTGCGATCCATACCACTTGTAGCTTGGCCCACTGGCTAATTGGCTAGTTCCTTCCTTAAACCTGATAACATCAGAGTCCAACCACACAACGAAGGAATGAGAGGTGGGTGGATTTTTTCAGCTTCTACCATCAGTTTACCAGATATGGAGCGGGGGAGGGACTGCCTACCCCCTCCCATACTTGTGGGAGAGGTGGAGCAATGTCCATGATCTTTGGAATGGGATCCGGGTCCACATACGTGACCAGCCCCAATAAAGCATGCAGCTCCTGAGACAATGGCCTGGTGT
>NW_007728705.1:148805-152632 GCF_000696425.1 Galeopterus variegatus | reverse complement strand
GAGGGTTCGGATCCCATGTGGAGACCAGTTCCTGCTCACTGGCTGAGCGCAGTGCAGGCGCGACACCGAGGGCTGCAATCCCATTGCCGGTCAGTAAAAAAGACAAAAAGGAAAAAAAAAAAAAACTATATCTGATCTCTGTACCTTTTCACAACTGTGATCGAAATCCTAAGGGAATGCATTTCCCGTTTTGTCTTTACACAGGGTCCACCCAAATCCCTCTGGGTAGAAACCAGCATCCAATTCACATCTCACCTCTCTCTGGCATCAGCAATCCTAACACTTGCACCTATTTAACTGCTATCTTAGCCTTAACAAATGTTTCTTGTTGGGATATGGCCCGATCCCACCTAGTCCCCCTTTTGAGCACAGCATAAAGGGGTCTCAGGATTTGAGCTAATTTGGAAATAAAAGGGCACCAATAACCCAATAGTCCCACAAAAGTTTGTAAGTCTGCAGTAGATTGAATGCCACCCCAAAGCCATTGAGGCTTAATCCCCACTGTAACTGTTGAGGGTGGGGAAAAAATCCTATTATGATAACTGAAAGGTGGGGCCTTGAAGTGGTAATTAGATTGTAAGAACCATGCCCTAGTTCAGGGGCATGGTTCTGAGGGCTTTAAAAAGGGGAACACATGAGAGTCTCTCTCTGCTTACCATTCTCTCCATGTGACACCTGCATTTGCTATACAGTCACCTCACCAGATGTGCTCCCTGGACTGTGGACTTCCCAGCCTCCAAAACTGTAAGCAATAAATTTCATTTTCTTACAAATTACCCAGTTCCAAGTATTTTGTTATAAGCAACAGAAATGGACTAATACAAGATCTTTCACAGTTTGAGGAATACGGATATCCTCGATTTTAGTGATGACTGCCTCCAGCAAAACTTTGTCTAACTGGACCAGATAACTCCCAGGAATTTTACCGATTGTGCCAGCTTCACATCTCTTGGTATTTATTTTTTCCATCCTCTTTTTTTAGCTGTGCCTATAAAGATACTGCAGCTTTGCAGAGAGATAGCAAATCATCACTCATTAGCATAATATCTTCAATATAGTGATGCAATTTGAGAGGCTCATTTGTTTTCCACCCTTCTGGGTCCCTTGATACTAGGCCATGCAGATGGTAGGGCTATGTAAGTAGCCATGGGGTAGGACCTGAAAAGTCAGTTGCTTCCTGTCCCAGGTGAAGGCAAACTGATTTTGTGATGATTCATCTAAAGGAATTCTAAAGAAATCATTTGCTAAATCCAGCACACAATGGTATGTCCTAAGGGAGGTAGATACCTGTTCCAGCAAAGAAGCTATGTGAGACACAGCAGCACACATGGGTGGATTTATCTTGTTTGGTTCTTGGTAATCTACAGTCATGTGCCATGTGCCCTTGGGCCTAAGGGCCAAACAGGGCTGTTAAGTGGACTTTGTGCTGACTGTGTTATTCCTGCTTTCTCTAATTCCAGATGAGCTGTAATCTCATCATGCCCTCCAGGCAGTTTGTGCTGCTTAATGGTAACTGACCAGTCCTCAAGGCTTGGGTAATTTTGCCTAGTCCCAGTTTGCATGTCCCACCCATACAGTCTGACTACTTAAATGCATTGCCTGAATTCTCCCAAGTGGTCATCAGATCCAAGCCCTGTGACACATCTACTCTTAAAATAAAAGGCCACAAAAATGATTACATTGTGCATTGTTGAATATACTAATTATCCTGATTTGAGCATCACATATTGCACACAGGTATTGATATTTAATGTGATACCCCACAGATATGTACAATCAATGAAATATACACACCCGTATATGTATTCATATATATATCCATATATATTCATATATATACACACGCACACACACATTCATATTCCAGAATTGGGGAAATACACACCAGGTGATACCCCACAGATATGTACAATCAATGAAATATACACACCCGTATATGTATTCATATATATATCCATATATATTCATATATATACACACGCACACACACATTCATATTCCAGAATTGGGGAAATACACACCAGGAAAAGACGGGGGACAGGGGGGCAGTCACCTAATTTGTAAGTGCAGATTTGTCTGTTTAACTCTGATTGTTTGGCCCCCATATCCATCGATGGCTCGAATCTTACCTCTAAATTTAGCTAGATTGCCATAAATCAAAGTACACTTGGCCCCTGTGTCAATTAAAGTCAATACTGTCTCTTTATTACTGCAGGACCAATAAATGGTTAATTAACATGGAGCCTCCATCACCCTCTATGGCATGCACCAGAGGACAATGTCAGCCCAACCCCTAATCCCTAGGGGTTGCGGGCATCCACCTCTCAAAGTTCCTCTGGAAGGTAGAGGCATTGTTAAACCTCTGGTTCTTCTGTGGTTGGTCTAAGAGGAGTGAATCGTGTGTCCTTTGGGAGAGCTTTCCATAAGGTTAGAAGGACCAAATTTGGCTTCTTATCAATGTCCTCTTTTGGGGTGCCTGCTCATACCAGATCCTGCCATAATTGTTTACAGGAGACCCTTCTTAGAGTCCTTGATATTATCAACCTTTCTATTTCCTTTATGGCAAATTCTGTTTCATTTAAGTCAGCAATTATGGATTCTACTGTCTGAATTAGTCGGCCTACCATTGGGGCATGCTAAGACCTGAGTCCCATACCAGGCCCCAGGAGCCGACTGCAGAACTCTGTCTTTCATTCCCGCTATAAACAATTTTTCATCTGGACCCCTAAAATGTGGGGCAGAGAAAGGACCTTTCATTCCTAACTCTCTCACTACATCCTGCAGTTCTTCCGAGTGGTCCATCTTAATGGGGGAGACAGCACATCCCCTTTGTTTCTCCAAGTTAATTTAAAGCCTGCCTAGACCCATTCTATCAGATTTGCCAGGTAGCCTCATTTTCTCTGGGCCCAGCAGTATCTAGCAGCAACCATATCTGGCAGGTTACTGCTGAATTCCAGGGTCTCACACAGAGCTCATGCTCAGCAAGTATTACAAAAAATGCATGAATGGATGGCTACTCACTTTCCTGGGATTCTCAATCACTCTGCTCTACTCAAGGATTGAGGTGGTCCCAGAATTATGTTGGATCTTCTGCTGCCCATGTGTCCTCAGAACTGTGGACAGATTCAGCCACAGTCCTTGGACATATGCCTTGGTTGTGAGTCTGGGCCTAAAAACCTCTTACGGGCTACTAGGAATTCTGTCCTATCTGTCCCAGAATGAATGGACTTCCTGGGTAGTAGGGAATGCCCAGTTACTGAAATTTGGAAGTATTCATTCATTCAACAAACACTTTCTGAATGCTGACTGGTGTGAGACACATGCAGCAGAAGTTGTTCTGTCAACAAAGTTGAGAAGAAGATTCACAGTGGGTGGAGAATGAAGAAAACAAAGCTCTTTCCCAACACTAAGATCCTATACTTAAAAAACAAAAAGTAAAAATGGGAAAGGTGAAATAACATGATGTGAGATCAGTACATATCCAAGCAACTGGATACCATAATGAAGCAATAGATCTAACATTTACTGTCACAAAATTTATTGAAACAATGGATGTGAGTGTCTCCTGAGAATGGTACAACAGATGTTGTTTCCCTGCCAAAACTGCATAATCTGAATCTAATCATCGGGAAATAATAGACAAGCCCCAATTGAGAGACATTCCACAAAATAACTGACCGATACTTTTTAAACATGTCAGGGTCAAAAAGCAAAATAAACACTGAGGAAAGATTAAAGAGATTAAAAAGTTTAAAGAGACAGAGAAACTTGACAACTAAATGTGAATTGTGATCCTGAAAAAGAAATGTAAAGGACAGCACAGGGAC
>NW_007728705.1:139789-148419 GCF_000696425.1 Galeopterus variegatus | reverse complement strand
CTTGTTTTTATGAAATAATTGCTGAGGTATTTAAGGATAAAGTGGCATGTTGTCTGCAACTTACTCTCAAATAGTTTAGAAAAAGAGAGAGAATGATAGAGAAATTGGGGCAAAATATAAACAATTGATGAATATGGACAGGGCATATGGAAATTCCTTGTAACTTTTCTGTAAGCATACAATTGTATCTAAATAAAAAATGTGAAATAACTAAGGTAGCTTTGCTCACTGTGTAAGGGCGTTGAGGGTAAAAGAGAATTGACAAGTTAAGATGTAGATCACTCAAAACTGTTCTACCACATTGTAGGGTCTCCAACAAACTGCGTTGCTGTGTATAACAAGGATTTCTGGCAGTAAAATACCCTATTAAATTGACACAGACCTGAAAGAGTTCAAGAAGATCCAAACAGGAACTCCCAAGAGCCACTGCAAAACCTTGAGGCTAGGGCCGGCCCGGTGGCGCACTGCTACAGTGCGCCACTTGGGAGCGCGGCAGCGCTCCCGCCAAGGGTACAGATCCCACATACAGACCAGTTCCCGCTCACTGGCTGAGCGAGGTGCGGGCGCAGCACGGAGGGTTGAGATCCCGTTGCCGGTCCCGGTCCGATACGGGCGCGACACTGAGGGTTGCGGTCCGTTGCTGGACATGAAAAAAGACAAAAAGGAAAAAAAAAAAAAACCTTGAGGCTAGTAGCAAAAGACACAGTTCCTCCCCGGACAAGGCTCTCTGTGACTACTACAATCCATACCCTCAAAGTGGCTTTAGAAAACCAGTTTAGAATGTCTAGAATTTATTCTAGAAAACAAGTCTAGAAAATTAGCAAAACCTCTTCTTAAACAGATGCTCATACAAATTAATAAAAATTAACTTTCACTGCTGAGCACCCTAGGTGGTGCTGGTCTTCAGATACCTGAGTAGAGGGGTCAAGAGAGCCAACATGCATGGAGCAACTGCTGTCAGTGGCATTTGGAAACTTAGGAAACTGAGGAACAGGGAGGTCCAAGATCACACACTGAGGAAGTGGTAGAGCCAAGAATTCAACCAAAGAGTCCATGTCCTATTCACTAATCAATGTGCTCCTGAGACAGTACAGTCCATGGATCCACCCACGATATTTCACAAAGTATCTCAATGCCACTGTCAACACAGCCCTGCAAGATTGGTATTATCTCCACTTTACACATGGAGAAAACGAGACTGAGAATTCCAGCACGGGTCTGTGCTACTTCAAAACTTATGTCCCTGTACCCATCAAGATAGCACAAATAGGTTGCATTTTAGAGAACTGGGTATTATCAAATAAATGATAACCGGTGCACCCCAAACTCTAAATTAACTAAGATTAAATTATCCACATGTGAACTTTAATAAGATAGCCCTCGAGGCAAAAGATGATTTTTGACTCTAAACATTGTCAGAAAACTTTTTTTTTCCATTTTAATCCAAACATATACACATACACACCAGACCTCGCACCTTTCCCTACTCCAGTTATTGTTATTGGTGTTTCTCTCTTTCTGTCTCTGTCTGTCTGTCCTCTCTCACCCTTCCTCCCTCTGTCTCTTCCATTTTCTATGCTTGCTCTCCCGCTCCTATTAGTTTAGACCAAAAAAAAAAAAAAAAGGTTACAAAGATTCCTGCTGCCCTCTAGTGGTCTTACTCTGGAAGTGACAGTCACGTTAGGAAAATTGTAAAACCTTTACAATACTAATGAAATGACACACTCCTTCAGAGTTTTTGTAGACAGCGGGCTGCAGGGGAGATAAAAGTGCTTGTGATCACTTAAAAGTAGTTTAACTTCACAGGTCCTGAGCATCCATATCGGCAGAATAGGATAAAATATCTCCTTCTCATGGTTGTCTTGTGGGTTCAGATAATACACAAAGGGTCTTGAAACACACACAGTACCCTCTCGATAAAAGGAAATATTACCTTATTTAATTTTGACAACTCTATAAGGTTAAGGAAATGGAAGCTCACATGTGACTCATTTTTTAAGTTGACTCAGCCAGCATTATGGATAGAACTAGACCCATAATACAAATTTTCAGACTCTAATTCTAGTTGTCTTCAGGATACCTCAATATCCCAAAGTAACAATTGATAATGAGGAATTTTAAGAATTTTTTTTAAGCCTTAAAGGTATATTTTTACACACCGTCAGTGGTTGACACTAAATGTGGAAAACATGCATTCCACCAATCAGTGGTCACAGCTCTAGAACTGTCTTAAAAATTGCAAGAAACACACAAAGATTTATGTACAAAACATGTTCACAAGTTAATTATAATAGTACAAAGTTGAAAGCAAGCTAAATATAAAATATTTATTAACTAAACTTTGATACAAATGATGATAATTGTTTTTACTCATTGAACCATTTCTAGGTGCCAGATGCTCTTCTAACGGTTATGAACATATCAGCACTTCAGTGAGGTGGGGACTATTATTATCTCCATTATACACATGAGGAGACTGAACAACAGAGAGATTGAGTAGCTTGTCCAAGGTCACACATTCAGGAAGTGGGAGAGCCATAAACTGAACTGAGGTGTCTTTCTTGAGTCCACATTCTATTCACTAATCAAGATGATCCTAAGACAATACAGTCCGTGATCCAGCAAGCTACGTCATTGTGTGGTAGCAGCTCTAAGATGAAATATTGGGCAACCATAAAGAAATGACATATCCATGAGTATTAAGTTACACGGGGACATGCTTACATAAAAATGTTGGGGGAAAGAACAGTATGCAAAACTACATACAATACTATTTCAGTTCTGGAGTGTGTGTGTGTGTGTGTGTGTGTGTGTGTGTGTGTGTGTGTGTGTGTGTGTAAAACCACAGTCCAAATCTAGTGGCTTTTCTAAGGTGATGTGTTATGGGTAATTTTATTTCCTCCTTTATGCTTTTCTAGATATTCTGAACTTTTGTTAATGAGAAAGAACTGCTGTGATCATCAGAAAATTTAGATTAAAAAATATTTAGGGTGCCAAAAAAAAAAATGCCAGAATTTCCAGGAACAGGATTTAGTTTCCCTGAACAGTTAAATATTCAATCAGGAAGTATAAATGGGAAATATTTGCAAGAAAAACAATTATCCTAAGGGTTGGGCATAGAGGAAGGATGTTCAGACTAGAAAGGGAAGTGCCTGAGAGTGTTTAATAGAACACCTGTGCCGAATTAGCTGCGCACACTGGATCTTACTTTTGGGTTATGTCTGCTGTACATCGGCAGTTTTCTGACAGTCTGAAACAGTGAACTAATGTCTTCAGAAGAGAAAAGGGGGAAGAACTCTGAACCCACAGGTGCAATGTCTGATTTGGAGAGTTTCAAAGGTACTGTGGAAAAGCAACAAAAAAGGTCTTCTTTCTGGCAACAACCCTGAAAGGTTGTTGCTTGGTGATAGGCCATTCTGGGCAGGGCCTATCAGCAGCACCAGATGAGCCTGACAGAGGTCCACCTTGAGGTGGCATTGTCCCAGCTGCCATAAACATGCCAATTTTATCACTCACGGTGGGAGCCTGGGACACAAGATAATTCCACTTGGCCCCAAACCCTGTACAAAGCGTGCTTTTTCCTGCCTTGCTGGGAAAGTCAGGGCTGAACTGTTGAGCCTGACCCTTATTAGGCCTTTGGCATTCCCATGAAAAATCCCCTAGACCAGGGATTTTTTTTTTTTTTAACTGGAGATTAATTTCAGTTTACTTTAAAAACCCTTATCTGGCTATTTCACAGGGACTTCAGCTTTGCAAAGAAGTAGAATTTGACTTCTCCCCTCAGAAAAGCTGTTGGCTTTTGATTGTCAACAGAAGTCTGAGCACAGACAGGAGCAAAGGTTCCTGCTGAGACACACTCAAAGAAAAGAGAATTCTGAGAACTCATTTTAGGATGAAGCTGCAAGGACAAAGGAGAAGAACCGATAACACCAACAAATGCTGTCCGTTGATCAGCAGATGCGAGAGGATTCTTCTCCCAGCTATTGCAGCTCCTGCGACGAGCAGGTGGCTCCTCAGAGGGCAGCTGCCGCTCCTGCTGCTACTCTGTGGCCTGCAGAGACCCGCGGGGACATCTGAGGTAGGGAGCTGCTGAGTGGGCCATCTGCCTAAGATCAACTCCCCAACAGAGCACTCACCTGGTGACCTTCAAATGACTCAAACCTGAGGCACTCGGGATCCAATTTCATTCAGACATTTTAACAAATAATGTTAGTAAAGAGTATTGAAAACAACCACTAAAAATTGTAGGATTTTTTCATAGTTTATAAATGCAGCATTATGGAGGCTAGAGGCATATAGTTATTTTCTTGATTCTCCATACAATTTAAGTAAAATACTGCTTCCCTAGGACAAATAATGCAAAATAAACCCAACCTGTTGGGCTTTAAACTGTATCATACAGATCAAGTCAAGTTACAAGTATTCTAATTTATAGTTCTACATAATGAAAAATAACCTAATGTTATGAGATTGCAGTAGGTATTTGAGATCTAGTAATATATTTACATAGTTTTGGAGTTCATCGTGGGATTGAGCATGGTATTATTGGTTTGGTTCAGTTTGCTTTAAATAGATTTTGAAGGCCTGTTTTTAAAACTTCTGTTAAGAGTTATTGATCAAAATCACTTAATCGGTCTTAAAAATCTGTTCTAGTTTATACACAATTAGATGACACCTTGTCATAAACAACATAAGTAAAAATACCAAGTGACATGTTTTTTGAGTTCCAGTACTGACATCCTTGACATTGACTGGATTGAGTCTTATCCTTTAAGATTTCCCTTAATGAGTACTGTTTAATCAGGAAAACACCATTTCTTTGCCGAGAAAGAACTGTTTTAGAATTTAGATAATTCTAGTATGGCTCTAAATGAGGGGACTGATGATACTTAGCGAGCTTCTATTTAAATCTCTAACTTCAGTTTAGCATGCACTAGATATCAATAAATAATATTCCATTGGCTACCCATCAGAAAAGGATGTCTTTTTCCCACAGGAAGGACTTTCCTAGGCACATTCCTGAACCTGTCCAGCCTTTTAATCACTCCACTGTCCTGGGTGAACAAATTTACCTGACCAGTAATATTGGGAAGAAAAACTGGGTAGCTGCATTTGCTTTGTTCTGCTTCCTCCTGGGAGTTAGCCTGATGGCAAAGAACATCAGATCTCTCTTCCTCCACTACAAGAATCATACCTGGGCAGGCCCCAGTCCAGTACTGCCTGCAGCTGAGTGGGCAAGTCTGCCTTACTCTGGAATTTACTTTTCACAAGGCCACTTGCCTTCAGACCTAAAGATGTGCGCCCCATCGTGGCCAAGTTCAGTTAGAAAAATGATATTTGATATCACATAGTACCCCATAAAAATGTATAATTACAATGTATCCATTAAAAATTTTTTTTAAAGAAAAATGATATTTTGGCCTTCATATTCATTCCTTTTTTTTCTCAATTTTTTTCAGAATCTGGGTAGACAAGAGGGTTGTTATTTACTGGAAGCCCCATTAGAGAATGCAACACTACTCATCAGAAGTCTTTTCTTAAATAAAGTTCAAAGATTCAGTATAGGTTTTAGACATTTATAAAAGAGATATTTATCATAACATCTATGACAGAATATGAAGGGGGGAGAAAGTAGAGGAAACAAAAAGTATAATTAAACTATAAGATTATTACTTTCGGGCCGGCCCAGTGGCGCACTGGAGAGTGCGCCGCTGGGGAGTGCAGCGGCGCTTCCGCCGAGGGTTCGGATCCCATGTGGAGACCGGTTCCCGCTCACTGGCTGAGCGCGGTGCAGGCGCAACACCGTGGGTTGCGATCCCGTTACCGGTCAGTAAAAAAGACAAAAAGGAATAAAAAAAAAAAAAAAAAAGATTATTACTTTCTTCAAAACACTCAGTATGCAAAAAAAAAAGTGATTTCAGTGTGTTAAATATTAAAGTAAAGCAAAATTAAAATGAAGACCAGGTCTGAAAAATTCCTGAGTAAACAAAACCAGAGTCCTTAGAAATAGCCATAATCTTATTTAAATTGCAAATATGTAAGCTTCACTCACATTTGCAAACTTAACTTGGGTCATTTATGGTAAATGCTTATGTTAGACAGAAATAAAACTTAACTCCTGCCAATCATAAGCAACCAACTTACATGTGATTATGTGACTAAGGACTTTCCCACAAGGTACCTAAAAAAGGCAATTTTGTAATTGTAAACCAGTCAAATAATTTCTTTATTTTGCTTCCACATTTTCCCCATACATCTTGCCTCTGACCTATTTTCATTGTGACACTAAAGCTCTTTAGGTCTAGCGTTCCCTAAGTCATGAATTGCTTCTTACTCAAACTCTAAAACTGTATTGTGCCCTAGATTTTTCTTTAACAAGTGATGTAAAGAGGGTTACTTCCTCCCTGGAGTGGTGATTTTTTTCAGCTTTCAGTAATATTTATCAAACCAAATTCAATCTCTAGCACAGGTCACGGATACAGGAAGGACTGGAGCAGTTTAATGATTCTGAATGAAATTTATTTCAGCAAATATTGATTCTGAGGAGAAGACATGTTGTTATAGAGTATAGCAAATCTGCGATCACATTCACTATCTGATCGGAAAAATTAAAATGAAGATTTTTCTTTCTTTATAGGTTGCAAATAAAATTGACTTTGACTTGGCACCAGGTTCCTTTGACGATCAGTACCAAGGCTGTAGCAAACGGGTCATGGAAGAGCTAAATCAAGGGGATTATTTTCCAAAAGAAATCCATCATAATTACTCCAGGGTGTGGCAGAACGCCCACTTAACCTGGCTGAACCAAGCGAAAGCTCTCCCCGAGGACATGACGACTACCCACGCTGTGGCTGTCTTGGTGTACACATCGAACCACAACGTTCGCTCTGACTTGGCCAGTGCCATGGCCAGCACTGCTGGGTCTCCACAGCGATATAAACATTCATTCCATTTCAAATATCTGCACTACTACCTGACCTCAGCGATCCAGATGCTAAGGAAAGAGAGTGCCACGAAAAACAACACTCTGTGTTATGAGGTGCACTATGGCATGAAGGATGTCCACCTGCAGGCCTCCTTAGGTGCCACCATTCTATTTGGCCAATTCCTCTCCACCTCCCTCTTAAGAGAAGAGGCACAGGAATTTGCGAACCAAGCACTATTTACCATACTTACCTGCCTGGGTGCACCTGTTCAAGACTTCTCCCTCAAGGAGGAAATCCTGATCCCTCCCTATGAGTTGTTTGAAGTGGTAAATATGAGCTACCACCCAAGAGGAAATTGGCTACAGTTGCAGTCAGCCGGGAACCTGAGCACATACAACTGCCAGCTGCTAAAAGGTATTCTTGTTCTAAGGTGAATCCAGACTTATCAGAATCACAGACCACTACTCTTTCATAAAGGTTATTTTTTTTCTGAATGGGATTGGGGAGAAAAGGTCAAAAACATGGGAACTGGCCTTCAGTAATTTTGGAACTGACAGATTAGAGGAAACTCACTTTAATTCTTGGTTTCCCCTCTCTTCTGTTTCCTCAACTACCTCTAGAAAAATGAGTTTCTGCAATGGCACTGTTATTTGGGGAATTCTAGACAAAGTAAACCTCTACTGGAAAAGATAGCACATAAAATACAGCATTTTACCTTCTCCCTCAACTTTTTTTTTTTTTTTTTTTTGGTCAGGGTAATAATGTGGATAAGGATTTCTAAAAGTAAAGCAGGAGGCAAGATTTACTCGTTAATTTTCCATTTATTAACCAACTTCTATTGTGATAGGAGGCCCTGGCAATACAGAATAAATAAAGCAAAATCATTATCCTAGGAGGACTGAAGAGAAGAGGCGTCATGAACAAATGTATGCATTCAAACACCAGATGTTTAAGCAATGGGTTGTGGCTTCCCAATGCAGGGAGTTACTCATTCTTTCTAGGGGAAAGTGAGGAAGGCTTCAATTGTGAGGGCCATATGGGGCTTGAAGTAGGAATGAGGGCTTTCGGTGAAAGAAGAGAGGAAAGGTCATTTCAAGCAGGGAACAGCATATGCTAAATCACAGGAAATTCAAACAGCCTGGTGTCTTCAGGGAATTTTGGAAATTCTGAGTGTAGGATGCGTAGGATATACAAAGAGGATAGAAGTAGGAAGGGGATTTACCTGGGTGGGAGAGTTCTGACGGGGCCTGATTGTAAAAGGTCTTATATTCCATGCTAAGAATGTCAGAACTTCATGCAATAGGTAATGAGAAGTCATTAGAAGTTTTTAAGGAATATTTTAGAAAAAGCTCTGATGATATCGTGAAAATGAACTGAAGCAGGAGAAATTAGAGATATCACAATACAAAAAAACTTAAGCTCTTTTTTACAAAAACATGTGCATGCTGCAATTTTACCCTCGTATGTTGGCACCTGTAGTCATTTTACAGAGGGGTTGTTCTATAGCAAATGTGGTGCCCTGTTCGATTCAAAAGGAGGACGGTCCTTATCCACATGGGCCTTCACTCCTGTTTGCAGTTAACTGCAACCCAGCTACAGGGCCTCCCTTTGAAACATCCCTGAATCCATCTCCCCTTCGTCATTGTTGCTACTGTCTCTAATTCAGACTCAGCATTTCTCAACAATTCAGGGCTGTGATATTGC
>NW_007728705.1:137019-139130 GCF_000696425.1 Galeopterus variegatus | reverse complement strand
TGTTGCTACTGTCTCTAATTCAGACTCAGCATTTCTCAACAATTCAGGGCTGTGATATTGCAAAGGTCTTCAAATTGGTGTCCACTCTGAGGTCTAAAGGCTGCTCATCCTGGCCTAGAGAGGTGACCTATCAATACTTTTATCTCCTGCCTCCTCTTCTTCGTGGCATGGCAGCAGTATGAGTGAAATGAGTATCTGCCCCACAGACCCAAGAATGCAGTGTTTGGAGAAGATGAAAAACTATAGTAGAATATGAAGAAAACATACATAATGAGAGTTTGATACTACATGAGAACATTCATAGCCATATTCCAGGANAGAAAACATACATAATGAGAGTTTGATACTACATGAGAACATTCATAGCCATATTCCAGGAATCTTTGGAACTACACTTGACTAGGACACTATTATGTCATTTGGGACATATAATTTCTCTATTAGGATGATGAGGACAGTAAAATATATTCAATGAAAAATCACAGAACATTTATGTCAAGAAGTGAGTGGGAAACTGAGGGAGAGGAGTATATAATAGAAACTATAATGTTCTGCCACTATGCGAACCTCAAAGAAAAAAATTTCAGGACACATGCCCCTGAACTAATGATCTTTGCTTTCCTGTGGTAAAATTACTTAAGCACCACTTTAACTCAGTTTTGAGTTAAGGCTTAGCTGGGGTAGCTACATATATCACTAGATTCTGGAAGTCTGGTTAGTCGTGACTAGATATTTGAAATCACAAATCACAGGAAATCAATAATCTTGTATTGCTCTGTAGGCTCTTTACAAGCAGGAACTTGACTACATAGTATTTAAGAGTGAGGCATGGAATCCAGGCAGTTTGACCCCAGATCTATCCCTGTCTGAATTCATATCCAATCTGTACCACTTATTAGCTATGTGTTCTCAGTCAAGTTGCTTAAACTCTTTAAGTTTCTTCATCTACATAGTGAGCATCATAATAGAATCCCATGGGATTTTCGTGAAGATAAAATAAAATATTAAATTATTTATACATTCCCTAGCATATAATAAATAGTAAATTCATGTTAGCTGTTATCAACTTTAGTGCCCTGGTACATAGAGGTGTACAAGCTATTTTTATTGAGTGAGTGAATGAATAATGGTGAATGAATGAGGCATTTGCTTTCACACCCNTATTTTTATTGAGTGAGTGAATGAATAATGGTGAATGAATGAGGCATTTGCTTTCACACCCCAGTGATCTGGGCCTTGGGTCAGATGACTGTATAACTCAGTTGGCTAAAAACAGTTCCAGTGTTTGAAGACCTAAAAAGGAAAAATAGTCTAGAAAGTTCAACTCCCAGTCAAGAGTAAGGAGCTGTAGTCACAGTGTGAATGATCTGGAATGTGGACACCTACTATGTTAGTTTCCATAACTTAATTTTTCTTACAAATGTATCAATTAGAAGCTTGTGCAGCCTGGGGAAAAGAGCTTGTAAGCAGCAGAATAAAAATACCACTGGTGACATTATCTCCATAATTTGAAGTGGAGAGAGAAGAGGCAGGTCAGAGGCATCATATGATCAGCCAGGAGCTGGAACTGGAGCATCCTCCAGCCACCACAGCTATGAAACTATCTGGGAGGGTGCAAGAGGGAGAGGAAGGAGCTCCAGCTGCAGGGATGCCTTTCTTCCTTTGTCTGAGATTTGCACAGAAGAAGGCTGGTCCACCCTCTGATTCCACCTCAGCTACCTAAGCCTCCTCTGCCATTGGCTGGTTGTTAGCACAGTCAATTTAGTTAAGGACACAACAGCTATATAGTCGTGGATTGGCCACAATCAGTATCCACTTAAATCTTCTGATTAAAAATAAAGGTTTGATTGGCTTCAGTTCGTCACTGAGTGTTTTTTTCCCCTCAATCAGTAAGCTAAGGAAGGCTGAAACATTATTGAAGTTATTTCTGTTAATTGATAAGTGACATACTCTGCTTACCTCAACATCTGGAGCAGCAATGGACAAATCTAGACTTGGACAATGGGAGGAGCAAGGTGATGTGCCTTTCTGATCTGGGGCTGCTTCACTGGAAGGCAGTGGATTCTCTCCAGACCAGATTTTCTAGATACCGCTATTGCTCACTTCTCCCC
>NW_007728705.1:134379-136099 GCF_000696425.1 Galeopterus variegatus | reverse complement strand
CTAATTCCTCAAGAAACTCAAATCTTCTCACGAGACTTTCTCATCCTTTCATTTTTTTTTTCTTCACTAGCAGAATCCACAAACTATTCTATGCTCCAAAAAGTCCCTATGAGCTGGGTGAATTATGTTTCCTCTCCTGTTCCTTCTTAATCTTGAAGGGCAACATGAAGACCTTTATAATTAGCCAGCCAGGATACTGTAATTCCCCTACTGAAGAGACAATATTAAAGAGCATTTCCAAGTCCTTCACCTTACGTCAGGATGGGTCTTGTTGACTTTTAACTCAAGTTCAAAGAGTTCCCAGGAATCTGTTAACTTCAGAGAGACAAGAGGTCAAATTGGTAGAACAATACATTTAAAGGAATGATTGGCAAAAAGAAAAATTGTTTAAGTCATTCTAAACTAACAGCCTTCCCCTCAAATTCTTCCATAACCCCTCACATGACCTATACTGGTTGCCATAGAAACAGATGTCTTTATGCCTATTGGAAGACTCAAAATATGTTAACAGAATGTTAATTAGTTACTTGTTCTTAAATGTTGCTTCTTTCAGCAAAATAATCTGTGCCAAAAATCTGTAGACACACAAATACATGTTCTGTTTTATATCACTGGAATCACAAGGAAAAAGGATTTATTTGTTAAAATGTTTGACATAATCAAAATTCTTAACATGCTTCCAGAAAAATACAGCCGTTTGTTTGTAGAAAGCCTGGTTTTACATGTAAATTTGCTGCTTATTAGCAGTGATAACAGGAGCAAATGGCTTAGTCTCTCTGCCTTAGTTTCTTTATACGTAAAATAGGAATTTTTCTAAACCCTACCTCATAAGATTCTGGTGAGGAGGAAATAAATTAATGCATGTGAAAGCACTTAGAACAGCATCTGACATATGTAAGTAAGTACTCACAGCTTTTTAACTACTATTACTATTACCATTATTATTATCTATTTTATTAACTTCCTATCTCCTGTTTTCCTCTACTCTGGACATCAATTATCTAAAATTAGTGTTCCCTGTTTGTGGCATAACACTGACCTTGCAGTGCCTGTCTCAGATGAATGGTGAAAGAATGAGTGATTGAATGAATCTAGGAAACCACATGGCGTGGTAGAAAGACAACAGACTTCAGAGCCGGGAAGACCTGGGACTATACTAGTAGCTATGTGGCCTTGTGTGAATGACTTAACCTCTGAGCCTGTTTCTTCATGTATAAAATGGAAGCAATACTTGCCTTGTGGGAATGTTGGGATAGCACTTGGTGTCTGTCCACCCTCTCAAACACAACTGGAAAACTCTGGGAAAGTGGTTTGCACATATAAGTGGGGTAATGGTTTAATGGCACAAATGTGTGCCTCAGTGAGATTGACAGAGACAAAGGAAGAGACAGAAGAAATAATGCTTACTATGTTTTAAGTGCCAACATTTTGCTAGGTAATATTCTAAAACACTAACACCTAGTTCTCTCTGCATTTTTAAAGAAAGAGGCAACAGACAGCATTAGACTTCAAACATTAAATTAGATATTAATGTCCGTGTTACCTTTTTCTGCTTTTTTTCAAGTGATTGAATATTTCTTTCTGAAGTCAGATATAATTCACAGATTCAGACTTTATAAAAGTTGTAATAGGGCCGGCCCGGTGGCGCACTGCTATAGTGCACCACTTGGGAAGCGCGGCGGCGCTCCCACCGAGGGTTCGGATCCCACATACAGACCGG
>NW_007728705.1:131189-133652 GCF_000696425.1 Galeopterus variegatus | reverse complement strand
ACGGAAAAAAAAAAAAAAAAAAAAAAAAAAAAAAAGTTGTAATAATTATTTCTCCCAGACTCTAGATCATAAGGCAGAGATTATCAAAATTAGGTTATAATACACCAATAAAATATTTGTGTAGATATTTAGTTTACGAAATGCTTTCACACCCACTATCTGTTTAATTCTTACGACCACCCTGTAAATTGGATTATTGACCCTACTGTACTAATGTGAATACTGAGGTTCAGAAAGGGTAGGTGGTTTGTGTAAAAGTAGTCATACAGTTAATGCCAACTCCGATAATAGGATCAATCTCATAAGGTTGTTCTGGGGATTACATTGATTAGTGTGTATATTACTGTATATGACACCTAGCAATATCTATATGAGTATTAATTAGAAGTGGTGGTGGGGGCCGGCCCGGTGGCGCACTGGATAGTGCGCCGCTTGGGAAGCGCGGCGGCGCTCCCGCCCGAGGGTTCGGATCCCACATACAGACCGGTTCCCGCTCACTGGCTGAGCGAGGCGCCAGAGCAGCACCGAGGGTTGCAATCCCGTTGCCGGTCTCTGGTCCGGTACAGGGGCAACACTGAGAGTTGCGATCTGTTGCCAGACACGGAAAAAGACAAAAAGACAAAAAAAAAAAAAAGAAGTGGTGGTGGTACTAGTAGTAACTGTAGTAGTGGCAGTGATAATAGTATTTCCAAAATCCCTGAGATGAGAATTTTCTCATTTTACATACAAGAAAACTGAGGCTCAATCAAAGCAATTAACACGTTCAAGGTCAAACAGCTAGAGTTTCAACACCAAAGCTAGTCACCTCCCAAACCCATAATCTCTCTGTTATATTGCTGCACTGTCAATCCATGTTTTCTGATAGCAATCTTCAGTAGAACCTTATCTCATTAAAAAGTGGGAAAGGTTGGGGTTGGGGGGTCCTTGTCATCTCTAACCTCAATGAAGAATAAACAAAATGAAAAATGTTTGAGAACCATTCTAATGATTGACCTGCTAAAGTGATGTTAATGGTCCTAACTCTCTGTGGGGATTCAAATAATACAATTTTAACACTGACTTTGACAAAAGTTTAGAAAGATATATGCTCTATTAATTTTTTTGCCTACTATATTGGTGAACACTAGGGTTTTGAAAATTACTGTTGATATATATGTTTAATGAAATAGAATTTCCATAAAACTCAAAGGATTTTTTTTAATGTGTGAAAATAATGGAAATATATTTCTCCCTCATCTGGTCATCCTATCAGATGATATGGGCAAATGTTGGGGCAATCACAGTTGAATCCCTTCCTATCCCAAACATCTTTTCTACCCTAACAGCCAGTGAAGACTGGTCGAAAAGGAGTTTCCAGTCTTTATGTAGACCATTTTTAGAAGGTTTCCATCTTCTGTCTCTCTCTATTCCCCATTCCATCATTCCATTGTATTCCCAATTAGCAGTTATACCAGACAATAATTTTTGTTTCGCAGTTTTGCTTCTATTAGCCACACCTAACTGGCTGCAAACCTTTCCCATACTTTCTGTGAAAGGTGTATATGTGTAGGCATCACACACACACACACACACACACACACACACACACACCCCAAGCAGGACTGTGTGACTACTTCTTGCCCACACTGTAATAAAAAAGATTCTGTGAATGGACATGCAATATATGGGCAGACAGTAGTGATTAAGACCACAGCGTTAGCAAGTCAGACTGCCTGAGATTGAACGCTGCTTACAGTACTTACTAGACGTGTGACATTTGGCAAGTTTCTTCACTTCTCTGTGTCACAGTGTCATCAACTAAGAAATGAGAATAATGAGACTAAATGCCTCATAGGTCTGTTGTGAGGATTAAATAAATTAATATATGGCAAGATTTCCAAACAGATCCTAGCACAGCATGAGTACGTCATCAATATTAGTTTTCCTAATGGGAATGAAGACGATGATAATAATTAAGATGGTGATAAAGCTGCTGCTGCTGCTGCTGCAGATAAAGACAGAAAATCAGGAGCTCTCTACCACCAACTGGCTGTGAAAATGAAGTGAATCTCTTAACTTCTTGGTGCCTGTTTCACCTTCTACGAAATAAGCAAGTTGAATTCTGTTAGAAAAGTCCAAGAGTACTTTTTTTTAAGTAGCTAACTTCAAATGTTTTTATTAGAAATTTTCTAGATTAAATAAGTGGATCAAAGAAGAAATGCGGTAGCTTTTTTAAAAAGCAACAAAACTCTGCTACGTAAACATCTCTAATTTTTGTTTTATTGTGTTTGTTTTTTACAGATTCCAGTGACAGGTGCATCCCTGCTCCTGTAGTTATTGCTTCTCTCTCCTTTTTGACCAGTGTCGTCATCTCTTCCAAAAATGGAGTATAAACGAATCTTATGGCTTTTTTTTTCAATATTTAAATTAAAACTTGTTATTGGCTAGAACTGGGAATTTGCCAGGGAGGATGATCCCATCATA
>NW_007728705.1:126161-130635 GCF_000696425.1 Galeopterus variegatus | reverse complement strand
TTCATCTCTTCCAAAAATGGAGTATAAACGAATCTTATGGCTTTTTTTTTTTCAATACTTAAATTAAAACTTGTTATTGGCTAGAACTGGGAATTTGCCAGGGAGGATGATCCCATCATACTTCTGCTGAAACCACTGCATGGCCTCCTCTTTGCTAATCTTGTTTTTCCTTCCTGGGACCCCTTTGCCTTAATCCAGTTAGAGCGCCCTGAATACCCTTGGGGAATCACTCCGCCCACCTATCAACTGACCCAGAGCTGGCTCAGCCCACTGCTTGTAGGTTGGCTTGTAACTCAGGCCTTAGTCGATCAATGTATTTCCTCTCCATGGACTCAGATATCCATGCCGAAAAAGAAAATGACTCCATCAGAGCCTTTGAGATACGATCAGGGTACTTTTTTGAAACTGGGATTGGGGTACGATGGGAACCTCTTTTTTTGAGTGGGGATTATGAAAGCAGGGTATGATCTTATAATTGCTAGCAGCTATCTTGCAATCAGGAGAGGGGGCCCTATCTCCCTGAGAAAGGAGCTAATGCACTGAAGGAAGAAGTGAGAAATGAAAAGAAACTGAGTCCCAATAAGAGTGTATGAGCCTCAAGATCCAACTGTGCCTGGAGCTGAATACTCCTGAGATTTTTCATTTCATAAATCAATAAATTGTTTTTGCTTACATAACTTAGATGTTCTATCTCAAGTGCTGAATGTGTTTCTGATGAGTACAAGGACTCTCCCTTATTTTTTTATTTAGTGATTCTAAATAGGAACAAATCAGAGAAGATCAAATTCTTCATCAAATAGAAAAGCTTTGAGACCCAGAGACTTAACCAAGGTGTGACTTTTCTACAGAGATTTTTATCATCATTCTAGATCAAACTAGTGTGGTCTCAGATGGGAACAAACGTGGATACCTAAGAAATAAAAGGGAAAGTTAATGAAAGATGTTAGTAAAATCTCATTCGCTGCTAATAATGGGATGCTGCATACATGATTCTAAGATATTATAGAAGTTAAAATTTAAACTCATATGTTAATTTACAGAGGACTTGATGGCAAATTTGATTTTACGCCTTCAGAGAAAATTTAAGTACACTTATTAGAAAAACATGTGAATATGTGTGAAGGTAGAGCGAATACGGGGGGTGGGGGGATAACTAATTACCAAGCAAATATCAAGATATCTTGAGCTCTCCTCACGTGTAAAGTGTGAGATGCAAAGAAGCACAAGTAACTGAATTCCACAGCTGGAAATATTCTCCGACTCTTTCTGTGAGTAGTACACAATTTAGGTGGGACATGGGGGATTATTTAACCTGATTTTCAAGGACCCTTGTATGGGGCTAAATGGGGTAAAGATGAGAATAAATTATCTGCTCTGGTCTTAATCACAACAAAATTATGTTATTGCCCATTCTTTGTTCTTATTTACTTTTTGATAAACCATATCAAAAAAATCTAGTGATCGTTTATGACAGCCAAGTCACTGACTTGAAATATACACCCTATGTTGGTACATAAGTGGCAATAATGTGGTTGTTTCCCAGGCCCGAAGAGTGTCTCTGTCACACTGCCTAATGATACCACCTACATTTGCCTGGACTTCTCACCATAGTGACTGGAAATAAAATCACTAAGACTAGAAATCAATTTAGCATTGTTTTAATTATGCTTTAAAATGAAATATGTTTATAAACATCCTCAATATATTGTTGGATATATTTTTCAACCATATATTCTTTTTAGTAACTGCCATTTCAAGCAGGCTTTCTTTGATTATTTCTTTTTATTTTAATAAAGCAAAACTACAGGTAAATGGTTTGCTTGATGACTACTCTGCACTTACGTTCTAACATACCCCATGTCTAGTGTCAAAGGATCTTAGTGTTATGAAAAGTCATAGAATTTAAATCTATTTTCTGACAGAAAGGAACACTTCTGTTGCACCCCTACTTGTCACTGACTTTCCTAAACATAGGAATATCAGTTCCCATAGTCCTTATGGCTTTTTGGAGGATCTCTATAACTGATCTCATAGCATTGACACTTTGTTCCAACAGATCTGCTGCTGACTCTGTGGGATTGTTCATAGTTTTTAGTGCATCCTGCAACTTTTTCAAGATGTCTACTTTAGCATTTTTGGAAGGACCTGGGCCCATAGCTTTCTCAGATGTGGTGGCATCTGATTGCTCTTTGGTGTTTTCTCTATGAAAGTCACTTAGTTGAAGATTCATGATGGGGGATTTCATTAAGAGTGAAAGATAAGATGCCGCACTCCCAAAGATGTTACCACTACTCAGTACAGAGACAACAGCTGGTGTATGGATGTTTCTGAACACTTCTTTAGCTGACTGATGCAACTCCTTTACATTGGTACTCTTCTCAACCATGGAGCATATAGCCATTGCAACCTTGGAACACAAAGGCTCCTTCTGCATTTTGCTCTGCATTTCCTCTGCTGCGGATTGCATCTCCTTAAAAATTTTGAGTATTTGTTCAAAGAAGTCCTTAATGTTACTATCTTCTTTCACAGCCATCAAGAGGATCTGAGTATTCATATTGTGGTTAAATAATTCAGTAAGTGTGTTTGTGAAAGAAGCAAGATCTTGAGCATGAAAGAAGAACATTTTGGCAGCTTGAACCAGCCTCCCTTTATTCTTTTCTGACTCTGAAGATATTTCTCCAATGAAGAAGTTTCAGCACTGCAAAGCAAAGCAGTAATCCTAATTAAAACTAAAATTGGCTTTGGCACCCATAAAGAGACTGAAAATATAGTCTAGACATGCAGATAACTCCTGTCAAAAGAGGAAAGCTATATAAACTCTTAAGCAGAAATAATTCTGTGCTTTAATAAAAATAGAGTAGAACAGGAGTGAATTGTTGAGTTTTACCACATATCAAATATTGTGTGCTGGATCCTGAATATACCAATATGCTCCTATATGGAATAACACTACTTTCAAGGACATTACCCTCAATAATCAATGTGGTGGAGAAGATTAGATAAAGCATTAAAAATTATATAGAGGGACTCTGGTTCAAGTTAAGGTAGAGTAAGCAACTCCAGCTGATCTTTCCTACTGACTACAACTAAAAATCCTGGACAGAACATGTGAAATAACTGAGATAATTCTGAAAACAGCAGGCCAAGGAGATAGAGTACAGCATTTAAAAGACAATACAGCAATTAAATTCTCTGGTTTTTCATTTTGGATTTTGGTTTTTGTTTTTTGTCTTTTCCGGCTTCATATCTATCCCACCTTGGGTTCTAGAAAAGCCTAAAACTAGAACTCATGAACAAGCCCCAACAGGAAAAGTTCTAAAAGAAGCCCTCTCTAACTTGAAAATCAGGAGCAGGGGTCCCTGCTGGGCAGATCCCTTTCAACTCAAGCACCAGCCACAAAATGGCAGCCCCTTCCTCCCCCATCCCAGTTCCCATGAGTACAGGCAGCCCTAAACCCTTTCAAGTGCTAGCAAAACACAGCAGTGCCACCCACCCCTTGTCCTTACACCCCCCTTCCCCCCACAACACACACACATATCATCAGCACAGAAGAGGTAAGTTCTCTGGACTCACAAGTGCCAGCCGTGAAGCAAAGCCCCAACCCACCAATTGCACTGACAGGCTGTCCCTGTGAGGTGGAGCCCTTTATCACTCTTCCCGCTTTTTATTACTCTTTCCTGGGCAGAAGCAACAGTGTGCAGGGCTGGTGGTAGTGCAGTTGCAGGGTCCTTTCTCTCACTGCTTTGCCCTCAGGTGAGACCCAATTGCAGGAAGTGTACAATAATGGGAAGAGCTAAAAACCCTTGTTTTCTAGCCAGAACACCAGGAAAGAAGACCTCTGGGAATCAAATAGTGCATGGCAGACCACAGAGAGAAGCAAACATTATAGAAAAAAAAAAAAAAAAAAAAACACTGATGGGATTTTCAATATATGTAGACTTAATATACATGGCAACTACATCATAAAGAAAAGAGGGTAAGGAAACCCAGGTAGTTGTGAGTTTTCTTTACTTGAAGTGATAAAATATTGATTCTAAGTAGATTGTGTGAAGTATGAAAGTATACTGTCACTCTCTCTCTGCTTCCACCATCTTGCAATGTGAGACCCCCAGGTCATGGTCACCACGACCATATGGACTTTGGACTTCTCAGCCTAAGAAGCCATAAGCAATAGAGGCTTCCAGTCAAGGTGGCATAGTAGACAGTTCCCAGCATCACTCTCTCCCACAAATCAACCAATTTATGATTATTAAAAAGCAATGACAGCCAAGCTGGGGCCACTAGAGCGCAAGGAAAGAGAAGGAGAGACCTACAGAGTGCATACATGCAGGAGAAGCCATGATGAGAGAAAGAAAGGATCGCTCCCAACATTTTGAGCCCTGGCCACTTCAAGTCTTGAGCTGATAAGCACATGGAGCAGGAGCTGGCAAAAGCTGCAGCTGTGCCCTTCATATGAAGTTGCTTGGAGGCAGCA
>NW_007728705.1:124042-125569 GCF_000696425.1 Galeopterus variegatus | reverse complement strand
CCACAGACAAGTGAAAAAAGGAGCCACTCAGAGGCTGGTGGGTCATCATAGGGGACCAGTGTATGGCCTAGCCCATGGGAAGCATTTGGAGAGTGGGCAGCAGGGGAGATGTGCCCACTGGGGGAGCACTGGGGTACATCACGGACAGCTGATCCACCCTCCAGTCAGCACAGGCCCCCTCAGTGTAGACTGGTCAGGAATATACAACTGCAGGAGGTACAGTTTGCTGAAAATTCTCAGGCCCAGACTAGAGTTTCCACACAACCCAGGTATACCATATATCACAGGACCTGGAAGAGTATACAAGGTCAAAAATTAAATACTGAGCTGTACATAAAGCCTTCCCCAGAGAATCAGCAGCAAAGCAGCAATTTAGCTCAACCACAGGGTTCAAGTGCTGATTCCCATAGAAAGTTCCTCCATTTTAGAAGTAAGCAAAGGACAACAAATTAGTCCCAGTGCAGAGTTTAAGTGGTGGGAAAAGCAAATAATTCAACACAGAATTGAAAGAAAAAACAAAACACCCAAAGATCAGAGAAAAAGTTTGATATTGACCAATAAAGGTCTAACACCAGCAAAGAACACCAATAAAACCTAGAAGGACTAGAAGCCTCCTGGGCTCCTAAGCTTGGGAGGAGGGAAGGCCATGGGCCTCAGCCACACAACATCGACATCTGCAACCAGTCCAGCAATGACCACTGAGCTGCTGCCAGAAGCTCCCCAGGCCCCCAAGCCAGGGGAGGGGGTGGTGGCTGAGGGCCTTAGTCATGCCCCCCCCCAACATCCCCAACCAGCCCAGTGACAACCACGGAGCCACAGCTGGATATACCCCAGGCTCCCGAGCTGGGGTGGTGGGGGACTGAGAGCCACACACCCCCAACATCTGCAACCAGCCCAGACATAAGCACCAAACCACCACCAGAAACACCCTGGAGTCCTGAACTGGGGCAGCGAGGGGCCGAGGGCCTCAGCCACACCCCCCTGACATCTGCGACCAGCTCAGCAACAACTGAGCCACCACTGGAAGCCCTCTGGTATCCCCTGCCAGAAAGAGGAGGGTTCCATGGGCCTCAAACATGCCCCCCCTCCCTCCTCCCACTGTATTTTCTTCCCCCTTTCCCTCCTCCTCAACTGCTCTGCAACATCTTACTATGTAAAAAAATAATAATATTAATAAATAAAAATTTTTTTAAAGGAAACTAAAAGCAATATATTTAGTTTTATTTCTTTCTTTCTTTCTTTATTTTTTTTAATTATTATTTTTTCCTTTTTGTCTTTTTTCGTGACCAGCAACGGGATCACAACCCTCAGTGTCGCGCCCGCTCCTCGCTCAACCAGTGAGTGGACCGGTCTCTATATGGGATCCGAACCCTCGGCGGGAGTGCCGCTGCGCTCCCAAGTGCCGCACTCTACCGAGTGCGCCACCGGCCGGCCCCTGGTTTTCTTTATTAAAAAAAGAAAGCATATTGTCATCTCTAGGGTAACCATTAAAAAAGAGTAGGAGGCAATGAGACCATGGAAGCAGAA